>NW_016817546.1:3881169-3892270 GCF_001698545.2 Rhinopithecus bieti
ATTACCATCAACACCATCATCACTATAATAATCACCACTATCACCATCACCACTACCATTATCACCATCACCATCACCATCACCGCCATCATCACTACCACCATTACCATCACCACCATCACCATCATCACTGTCACCATCACCATCATCATCACCACCATTACCATCACCACCATCATCACCAACATAATCATCACCATCACCACCACCACCATCACTATCACCACCACCACCACCATCATCACTATCACCATCATCACTATCACCACTATCACCATCACTATCATCACCAACACAATCATCACCGTCACCACCACCATCATCACTATCATCACCACTGTCACCATCACCACCACCACCATCACTATCACCATCACCACTATCACCATCACCACCATCAACAAAATCTTTACCATCATCACCACCACTACCATCACCACACTTCTGACGTCAGCCACCACCATCGTTATCACCCATCACTACCAGCACCATCATCACCTCCCACTGCCATCACTATCCACCACTGATACCATGTTGCCACCACCACAATTCCCATTCCTCATCACCACCTCCCCAGTCATTACCACCACCACACCCTCAGCACAGTCATTCCCTGGTCACTCAACCCTACCTATTACACATCAGTCACCACCACTACCACTGCCACCTTTTGTCTGATAGGATTTCTGAGCTTCAAATGGCATAAAAGTCCTTTGTAGTGGACAAAACGCAATGTTTTTTGGTAATGGCGGTTTTTATAATAAACTGAGGTTCCACTTGGGAAAACAAATGCTAACCACAAAGATAAATAAGGTGTGGCTGGGCATGGTGGCTCACACTTGTAATCCCAGTACTTTGGGGGGCTGAAGTGGGCGGATCACCTGAGGTCAGGAGTTCATGACCAGCCTGGCCAACATGGTGAAACCCCATCTCTACCAAAAATACAAAGTTAGCTGGGCGTGGTGGCATGTGCCTGTAATCCCAGCTCCTCAGGAGGCTGAAGCAGGAGAATCACTTGAACCTGGGAGGCGGAGGTTGCAGTGAACCAGGATCGTGCCACTGCACTCCAGCCTGGGTGACAGAGTGAGACTCCATCTCAAAACGAAACAAAAAAAAAAAAAAAAAGTGATTTCTCACAGGACAAAAGAACTTGCTAAAGGATTTCTGCAAGCTGCCTGACCTAGGCATTTCCATTGCAATTTCTCTTACCCCAAGGACTGACTTGTGGAAACTCCTGACATACCCCTCAGGGGACTCCTGAGAAGCGGGTTGCACCACCTTCCAACACCAAGCAAGGAGAAGACCCCCAGAGGTGTGGGCTGCCCTGTGCTGGGTGCCTCTCATGTGCTCTCACACTTAAGCTGCAAGACCAGGATAGAATAGGTGGGTGTATGTGGATGACTGAGCACTCAGCCATCCCCACTCCTGGCAAAAGAAGCCAAAAAGGCGGCCCTCCTCCCCGCAGGTCAGGAAGATCATCTCTGCCTGGGAAGGATGAGGCAATTTCTTCTTCTCCCTGCTGGGGGAACATGGTACCCATCTGTAGCTTTTATGGAATGTTATTTTAACAGCTGAGAGGGCTCTGTGGTGCTGATTTTGAGCAGCTGAATGCTGTAGAGTTCTTTGGTCTTGTAAATGGTGGAGTGTTTTTGCTACACCTGCTTAAAAAGCTAGGACTACGCGCCGAGGAGCGCTTGGCTGTGAACCGCGCAGCCCCGCTCCCAGCAGCCTCCCAGCCCCTTTTGTTTTTTAGGGTTCCTGCCATCCCCTCGTCACTCTGCCTGAACTTCACGGAGCTCTGGTTTCTGGCAGCCCATTCAGAAGTAGTGCTTGCTCGCCATAGCTAGTGAGGGGGTCCTCTCTTGTTTTGCTTGTCCGGTATCTGATGCCCCTTCTGGTAATAACGACTCTGTTTTCTTATCTCCTTTGAGTGGGGCGAACCCCTCCTCCACTCTCAGTTCACGTGAGTCTTATGGACTGGATAGCCCCTCCCTGCCTCGTGACCACTCCAGCACCTGGGCCTGGCCAGTCAGAGGTGAATGCATGACCCAGGTTGATCCAAGGAGTGTCTGGTCCTGGGACTTATGCTTAGAACTGTGCGGAAGAGAAAATCTCTTTGTTCTGACCCTAAAGCTGGTAGAACACAGCCTCCGGCATCAGGGGCCGTCTGGAGGGGTGAGCCTGCCTGGGAAGAAAGCCAGCAGCGGGGAGGGCAGAGTGGAACAATGGAGAAACTGAGTCCCAGTGACATCGTTTGAGTGCCAGGGACCAGCTGTCTTAGGCCTGTCCTGGAATTGTCAGTTACATGAGCCAAAAATGTCCCCTGGCATGCTTGAGCAAGTCTGAATTGTGTTTCTAGCTAACTAAGAAGAGTCCTTAAGCCAGCCTGGATAAAATCACTGTCATTTGGAGGAAAGAGTCTTGGGGCATTGAGAGAATTACCCTTCATGTTCCAAAGCGGCCTCCACAGCTTCTGTTCTTGCTCTGGGGCTGGTGCTCCTGCCCAGGCTGGTGACCGTCTAGGCAGGGTTAGAGGGGGGGCCCAGAGATCAGGGTGTCGGTAAGGCCTGGTTCAGGACGGGAAGGTCCCATGGCACCGGCAGTTGGTGCTGGGGAGGTTGCTGGTTGGGAGGAAGGCAGGGAAAGCATGTTCTTCCCAATTTCAAGTTGGTTTGGCTTGTGAATCCCATATCCAGGAACCCTGTACAAGGCTCAAGAGCTCAAGCTTAATTTTTTTTAAAGTTTTTTTTTAGTCTGAAGATTACTTTTTTCTTTTAAACCTATGATTTATGATTGAAATACTTGTAGATAACCCAAAGAAAGGAATCCTAAGTAGGAAAATGAGAGTTAAATTATCTAAATCCATTTTTATTGCTTCCTCTTTCACGATCCCTAAATCTATTATCATCACCGAATAGAACCCAACCCTTCGATTTTCAAGCTGTAAGTTCCTGTAGAGAGTTCTCGGTAGATCGGTCGGGGCCAATTGCAGAGAACAGATTTCACTCTAGACGTTTTGCAGAAAAGAATTTATGATAGGACATTAAACAGCCTGTAAAACTATTGGGAGGGTGAAACAAACTCCAGTCTGAGCTTCTAGGAATGGTCGGGAAGTTGTTTCTGTTAAACGAGGAAGCCTCCACTACAGCTGGAGGCTCTGGAACCACAGACGCCTCTGCTCTGAGCAAAATGGATTTCCCTCTTCTCCTCCTGCTTTACTCAGGCCTTGCAGGAGTGCATTCTGTTGACGGTGAAGCCTCAAGCACATCTGGAGCCTGAGCTGCAGGGGCGCCTGGGAGATGCGGTTACCAGCCTCGACAGAGAAGGATGGTGTCCCAGGAGGCTAGAGTCGGTACCAGGCACACCGAGGCACAGTGCCCTTCACAGGCCACCCTTTGCCGGTCAGTTTCCCCCACAACCCCTCCTCCCCAGGCTTCAACTTGTAAACAATCACATTAGCAACAAGCTTTCCTGCCTAATATAGTACAACCATCCCTCAGAAAGGCACAATTGTCCTCATCCTTCCCGGAAAGGAAGGGCCCGAAATATCATCAATCACTATGACCCAAATTCTAAAACCAACCACCTACTGCACACCCGATTTAAAGTAGTAGGGAAAGGTGGGGGCGGGAAGGAAATCCAATATAGATTCCTTATGTATTTACCTGGCAGTGGGCCATCCACTGGTGTTTGGAACTTTCTCTCTTCTACTGATTTTTCCGTGGTCTTTGTCCTCAAGTTAACACTTCAGCTGGTCCGAGTTTGTAACCTGACAGATGATTGACTCACACTTTTACCCCTGCTGGGTGTGAGCTCTACATGATCCTGCTTGTAGGGGGTTACTGTAGACTTTCATCAACACTGACATGAAATACTACAATGAAAGGAAGCAGCCTCCCAAATTGTGTGGGCCCCAGAACACCCCTCGATGCCCATTGAGTGGCAGCAGCCCCATTTCCCCTTGATATTCAGGATCTACTACCCAGCCAGCATGGTACTCTGAACCCAGAAGTATCTGAGACAGGTCTCAATCAATTTAGAAAGTTTATTTTGCCCAGGCTAAGGACATGCCCATGACGCAGCCTCAGGAGGGCCTGACGTGTGTCCACGGTGGCCAGGGCATGGCTTGCTTGCCTTTATACATTTTAGGGAGACATGAGACATCAATCAATACATGTAAGATGTACGTTGGTTCAGTCCAGAAAGACGGGGCAACTGGAATGGGGTGGGAGCTTCCAAGTAGGCAGATTCAAAGATTTTCTGATTGGCAATTGGTTGAGAGAGTTATTATATTATCAATAGAAATGAATGTCTTGGGTTCCAGTAAGGGGTTTTGGACACCAAGGATTTTATTTATTTTTTTTTGAGATGGAGTCTCGCTCAGCTGCCCAGGCTGGAGTGCAGTGGCGTGATCTTGGCTCACTGCAACAACTGTCTCCCTAGTTCAAGTGATTCTCCCATCTCAGTCTCCCGAGTAGCTGGGATTATAGGCACCCACCATCACACCTGGCTAATTTTTGTATTTTAGTGAGATAGGGTTTTACCATGTTGGTCAGGCTGGTGTTGAACTCCCGATCTCAGGTGATCCACCCACCTCGGCCTCCCAAAGTGCTAGGACTCCAGATGTGAGCCACCGCGTCGGACCAACATCAAGGTTTTAGCATGCAGATGAAAGCTCCAGGTAGCAGGCTTCAGAGAGAACAGATTGTAGGTATTTCTTATCAGACTTAAAGAGTCTGTTCTCTCAGTAATTCCAAAAGTGAGGAGGTGATAATGAGGCATGTCCAGCTCCCCTTCCCATCATGGCCTGAAACAGGTTTTTCAGGTTGACTTTGGAGTGCCCTTGGCCGACAGGAGGGGTCCATTCAGATGGTTGGGGGAGCCTTATCATTATTTTATTTTATGATAATTTTTGAGATGGAGTTTTGCTCCTGTTGCCCAGGCTGGAGTGTAATGACATAATCTTGGCTCACTGCAACCTCTGCTTCCTGGGTTCAAGTGATTCTCCTGTCTCAGCCTCCCAAGTAGCTGGGACCACAGGCATGCGTCACAACACCTGGCTAATTTTTGTATTTTTAGTAGAGACAGGGTTTCACCATGTTGGTCAGGCTGGTCTCAAACTCCTGACCTCAGGTGACTCGGCCACCTTGGCCTCCCAAAGTGCTGGGATTACAGGTGTGAGCCACCACGACTGGCCTATAATTTTATTTTTGATTTACAGTACTATGGTTGTGTCTTCTCTCTAAAGTTGTAGGGATGGGAAGCAAGAATTAGAAATTTTGCAGTCAGTCCTTAGGGACATCATCCCTTGTTCCCTGACCTGCGTTTCTGCCTATGGGAGAAAGAGCATGGCATGGCGTGTATGGCTCAGAGGGTCTACCATGTGCAAAAACACAGTTCTCCACTCCACATGCAACTGGCTCCCATTCTGTACCACAGTGGAGTCTTCATGGTCCTTCTCCCATTCTGGGTGATGGGTGCATGGCAAGACCAGTGAATTCCATACCTTACCCCGTGACCACACTTCTTTGTCTGGAAAGTGAGTTTCTTTGCTGGGCGCAATGTTGTGTGAGGTGCCATGGAAGAAGAAAACAGTCAGCAGTTCTGCAGACGGGCAGAGGCGTGGTGAGGACAGAGGGCAGAGCCGCCTGACTCGGAGTCAACATGCGTTCCAGTGAAGCCAGTCGGCTCACTCCCCTGGATGGAAAGAGGCTGGCTCTCAGGGCAGGCAGGGACCCTTGTGGGGGATCCGCTTCTGTTTCTCCTGCTTGTGGCCAGGGTGGTGGCCAGACCTGTTCTGGGGAGGGGAGAGTGGTTGCTGAGCTCACCCCATGATCTCCGTCTCCATCATGCCACTGTGTCCACAAACTCATTGAGCAATCAGGGGAGTGGCTAAGGAGAGGGGTCTGCAGCATCCTCACAGTGGATCAGCTTGTCCACCGACTACCAAGAGCCTCCTCTGGGGGACCAGATGTCCTCACACACTTGGCCCATCCTGAGAGGCCCATCCCCAGCCTCCAGTCTTGTTCTTCCCGAGCGGTGCCACCGGGCCAGACCTTTAGACAAGCCTCCCATTTGCATATGTGTCCCCATCTCTCCTTCCGAAACCCAGTGGAAAATCAGCTGTGCCATCTGAAGTTCTGCCTACTGGGAGAATTTGCCTTTTCCAGTCTAAATCAGGGCCTCCCCAGGGTGGGGGCTGTGATACAGCAGCAGCTGCTTATGGCTGGGGCCAGCATATTGTGCACAGCCCACCAACCAGGCTCAAGTTCCTTCTTCCCCAGTGAGTGGGTCAGAGGGAGCCCCGAGAGATGGACGATTGGGGGGTGGAGAGAGGGGTGGCTGGGCCACTGCAGTGGGTGCCTGGGGTGCAAGTGCCCTGCTGGTGCGGTTGCCTATGTTTTCAGGGCCTGCTTGGACCCGGTTTCTTGAGTGCTTCTTAGATGGGAGTAGGGGGAGGGAGGCGCTGCTGCTTGGCATGGCTCCGGGCTTGACCTGGCAGAGCTCTTCTTGTTCACTTATGCCTGGCCCTTTGGTGTCCCTTAGGGATATGTGACTAGCAGCACATTCTCCATTAGGTCCAGAAGCAACTCCTGAGCTGTGTCTTTAAAGGAAATAGTTGTTTGCTGAAGAGGCTGTAGCTTTGCTTCAAAACCCAAGGGAACTGTGCGGTGATTCTTCCATTGCAACTGGTCACAGGCTGTCTGCCATTTCCCCATCTGCCCAGACACTGTGAGCCCTGCGGGGTGTCAGGGATAAGTGCCCAGAAGTGAAGCTGCATCTGCTGCAGCCCAGGTTGGCCAGCGAGCCTCCTGCTCGGGTGCCCACTGAGTAGGCAGGCTTGGGGTTCCTTGATGAAGGGGTGGGAGCCTGTGCCTCTCTTTTAGTGATGAGTTGCATGATGTAGCAACTTTTATTTCTGTTTCCTGGAGAGTATATCATATATCCTACCATACCCCAGATCAGGCTGCTGAATTTTCTTTCATTCTTTCCTTTTTTCTTTTTTTTTTTTCAGACAGGGTTTCACTCTGTCACCCAGGCTGGACTGCAGTGGTACAATCTCGGGTCACTGCAGCCTCTGCTTCCCAGGTTCCAGCGATTCTCCTGCCTCAGCCTCTCGAGTAGCTAGGACTACAGGCATGTGCCACCATGCTCAGCTAATTTTTGTATTTTTAGTAGAGACGGGGTTTCACCATGTTGGCCAGGCTGGCCTCAAGTGATCTACCCGCCTTGGCCTCCTAAAGTGCTGGGATTATAGGCATGGCCTGGCAGGCCCCTGAATTTTCAAGAAGTTTGCCTCCCACCCTCTGGTCCACTTGGGTCTCGCCAAGGTTTCCGTGTGTCTGCCCGAGACTTCGTGCTCTGGGATCCTCTTGCTTTGGGGTCTTCCATGTGGTAGAGAAGCACACTGCCACACGGGATGCTGGGGTGATGAAGGTCCCTGTAGGTGGAATTAGGACTCCTAGACAGAGCTGACACAGCTGTAGGTTGCGACTATGGGATTGCCTGGCTGCCTTTCAGGGCTAAGCAGTGTCTCTAAGTGTGACAGGGGAAAAAGCACCTGCCGGCTCCATCACTGAATGCCGGGTGCTCCAGCAAGGGACCCACACCTGCAGCAGGGACTTCCATTGGAGCCACGGCCTGAGTCTGTTTGTGATGATCCCAGACACTCCCCAAGACCCATCTGCCTCTTGCATTCGTGTGGCAGAAAAGGTCTATGGTGATGTGGGAGGAGTCTCCCAAATCTAAAGTGACACTGAGACTTTGATCTCCCCGAGGGAGGCTGGGTTACTTTTATTTACCAATGTGGTAGGAATGGGTAGTTCTGGAGACTTCTACTTGCTCCTTCCCACCATAATAACCCCCTGCATGGGTTGGGCTGGTGTAGGACTCTGTCAGTCTCAGAGCTTGTGTCTTAAAACCATGCGCTTAGGAACTGCAGAAATGATTTCATGTGAGTTCGAGAGCCCACTGGCTTCGCTGTGAGAAACTCGGGCTCACGTTCCAGCATCATCTGGCCTCCACAATCTTCATCTGACAAGCCCATGGTGGATCCGGAGTCTCAGGGATCAGCATCAGGGCACAGCCAGGGTCTAACAATCCCCAAAGGTCTGGGCATTCCCTCCCCTGGGGGCAGCTCACTGGTTGGGGGCAGCTCACTAGTAGGGGCCATGGGTCCCTCGGGAGACAGCGAGGAACAAGGCTGACTGCCACTCCTGTGGTGCTGCAGGAGACTGTTTGCAAAAAAGGGCCACTGCTACTCCCTGTCCCCACATATCTTTTGTAAGGTGACCTCGTAGCTTCTGCCCGCAAGAGGTGAAGTCTGTTTTCCCTTGAATCTGGGGCTGCCTAGGGACTCATCTGATCCAAGGAATGCAGTGTAAGTGACATCATGCCAGTTCTGAGCCTGAGCCTCAAGAGCCTTGCCTGCATTTGTTCTTTCTCCTGGACCCCACTTGCTCCATAAGAACAAGCCAGGCCAGCCCCACTGGAGGATGGGACCATGTGGGGCAGACACAGCATGGTGGTGGCTCTAGAGCATGTGAGAGAGGCCAGCCAGGATTGGCTGAGCTGGCCCAGTGAGCAGAACTACCTACCGATGTGTAAGCAGTAATACATGACTGTTGTTTCAGGCTGCTAAATGTGGGCATGCATGGTCATGCAGTAGCAAGCAGATCCTAGGGTGGATCCCAAGGGAGCCCGGGGAACCCGGCCCCTCTTGATTCTGAGGGCCCAGGCTTCATGCACTGACACACATCTGGGAATTGGATGAGGGACTGGGACTTCACTGTGGTGTCTCGCACCAGGCCTCTGCTGTACACATTGAACAGGACCATAGAGGGCTACCTGCCCACCTATTTCAGGCCCAGGGGCCCCATAATTGATTGATGGCTGCTAAAGTTCCCTGAGCTTGGTCATTCTGATGAGCGTTTGGACTGGGCTGCTCACCGGGCCACCGGCCCCCTGGCCTCTGGCGGGTGCTGCTGCTCTGAAATTGTTCCTGGTGGTGAATCCGTATAGGTCTGTAGCAACCGCAGTTCAGGTCTCCTCAGCAGAAATAATTCAACTGACGGACATAAGGCAGAAGGAGAGACCGAGGAAGTTTTAGGGCAGAGTTCATTAAAAAGTTTGAGAGCAGGAAAAAAAAGGGAGGAAAAGTACACTTGGAAGAGGGCCAAATGGGCGACTTGAAAGACAAGTGCGTGGTTTGACCTTTGCCTTGGGGTTTTATGTGTTGGCACGCTTCCAGGCTCTTGCGTCCCTTCTCCACTGACTCTTCTCCACTGACTCGTGGGGTGGGCTGTGCACATGCGCACTGGCCTGCCAGCGTTCGGGAGGGAGCATGCGCAGTGTGTTTACCGGAGTTGTGCGCATGCTCGCTTGAGGCGTTCTTTCCTTACAGTTAAGTGTTTCTAGAGGCAGGTCTTATACCAGTTAAACTCCACTATTGTGCCTCTTAGTGCCTGTATTAGTCTGTTTTCACGCTGTTGAAAAAGACATACCTGAGACTGGGCAATTTACATAGGAAAGAGGTTTATTGGACTTACGGTTGCACGTGGCTGGGGAGGCCTCACGATCTTGGTGGAAGGCAAGGAGGAGCAAGTCACCTCTTACATGGCTGGCAGCAGGCAAAGAGAGCGTTTGTGCAGGGGAACTCCTTTTTTTTTTTTTTTTTTTTTTTTTTTTGAGGCGGAGTCTTGCTCTGTCACCCAGGCTGGAGTGCAGTGGCCGGATCTCAGCTCACTGCAAGCTCCCCATCCCGGGTTCCCGCCATTTTCCTGCCTCAGCCTCCCAAGTAGCTGGGACTACAGGCGCCCGCCACCTCGCCCGGCTAGTTTTTTGTATTTTAGTAGAGACGGGGTTTCACTGTGTTCGCCAGGATGGTCTCGATCTCCTGACCTTGTGATCCGCCCGTCTCGGCCTCCCAAAGTGCTGGGATTACAGGCTTGAGCCACCGCGCCCGGCCCGGGAACTCCTTTTTTTAAAACCATTAGATATCATGAGATTTATTGACTATTCAGAGAACTGCATGAGAAAGACCTGCCCCCGTGATTGAATTAACTCCCGCTGCGCCTCTCCCACCACACATGGGAATTGTAGGAGTTACAATTCAAGATGAGATTTAAGTGAGGACACAGCCAAACCATATCAGTGCTCATGCTTGAGCATACTTGCCCAACTCCTGAGATCTTATCAGGAATTTACCAGTTTCAGGTTTTTCCTGTCTACTGGGAGATTGCCTTTCCCTGATGTTGGCTGAGACCAATGATTATTTTAGAAGGGACAGTTAACAACTGCCTGACCATCACCTGATGGTCGCCTGACATTCCCAGGGTGTTGGGGGACGAGGGAGCCATCTCCTGCCTTGCTCATGTCTGGCTAGCTACCTACTGTCACAAAACCTCAGATGACTGCTTCACCTCTGTATACGAGTGAACCCCTGGTTCCATCCTTGGATGCCCATAGTCCCTTCAGGTCTGGCCAAGCAGATAACCATTCCCAGGCTCCACAGCGTCAGGGTATTGCCCATGAGCACAGCACTCGTGGTGCCAGTTTCTGTGAAACTGCACGTTTCGGTGGAAGAGAAATGAATTTATTCTCAGTAGTTAAAGTCCACAGGGACTCATGATAGGGTATTGCATGGCCTAAGGAGTCATTGGGAGGCCCAAAGAAACAAACTTGAGGCTGAGTTTCCAGGAAAGATTTTCAAAGCAGCTCCATGGAGCTGGGCGGGGGGAGCTGCTACCTGTGAAGGTTAGGAAGCCGCCTGGAGCCAGGGGTGCCCCCACCTGTCACCCAGCCCAGTTCCCACACAGGTTCACTTGGCTGGAGGACAGACACACCATCCCATGTGGAACTGCAATGCAAGGGGTTTTGGGAAATGTAGCTTTTAGGCTTTCCAGCTTACCTGGTCCAGGAAGACACTTGAATGAAGACGGTGGAGCAGATGGAGAGGGCCTGTAATCCCCTGTGTCCACACACCCACTAATCCCCTGCATCCACACACCATTTAATCCCCAGTGTCCACACACCCACTAATCCCCTGCATCCACACACCATTTAATCCCCCGTGTCCACACACCCACTAATCCCCTGCATC
>NW_016817546.1:3894952-3971542 GCF_001698545.2 Rhinopithecus bieti
TTTTGAGATGGAGTCTCGCTCTGTTGCCCAGGCTGGAGTGCAGTGGCCAGATCTCAGCTCACTGCAAGCTCCGCCTCCTGGGTTCACGCCATTCTCCTGCCTCAGCCTCCCACATAGCTGGGACTACAGGCGCCCGCCACATCGCCCGGCTAGTTTTTTGTATTTTTTAGTAGAGACGGGGTTTCACCGTGTTAGCCAGGATGGACTCGATCTCCTGACCTCGTGATCCGCCCGTCTCGGCCTCCCAAAGTGCTGGGATTACAGGCTTGAGCCACCGCGCCCGGCTAAGATACTTCATTTCTATGCCTAATTTTTCTTCTGTAAAATGGTTGTAATTATATTACACACTTTACAGGACTATGATGAGGATTAAAGTAGGTAATGCCTATAAAGCCTCTAGCACATTACCTGGCACAGAATAAGCATTTAATAAATGTTGATTTTTGTTTATTATTATCATTTGTATTAGATTGATGCAAAAGTAATTGCGGTTTTTGCCATTACTTTCAAAGGCAAAACCGCAATTACTTTTGCACCAATCTATATTTAAGATAACTGTCCTAGGAGTAATGATTTACAGCAATATATATTGCTTAAAACAAGTCTTCTGCAAATAAATGGTGAGAGTATGTTAAAGTTTAATTCACTAACGAGTTAATTAATGAACCAGCAGGAAGTTAAAAATAGCTGGTTTGACGAGCAAGTCCATGGGTTTGTAAGTCAGTTGGGAAAGGCATGTTGGAATCGAACTTGCTAAGTTAGATTCAAAACTGGTTAATGGCCCAGAGGGCAATACGACTGTAACCTCTGGGGACATCGTTTCCACGGGGCTATGAAAACATGAACCATTACCAGTCTCTGAGGGTTAAAACCCCCAACCTTCCGGGCAGCAGCACAGCCGGGCTCTCAGCCACTGGGCATTTCCCTGGCGAGGGAAACAAACTCTACTCCCCATGATGGTCAGTTGCTTGTCAGGAAATGCTCCAGCAGCAAAGGCATCAGGGAAGCAAGAGATCATCAGCTTGTTCCCTTCTCCCAGGCTTGGGATACATTTGTCATTACTGACGTGTATATAGGAAGTTCCTACTCCTCTTAAAGATGTAGGAAAAACACCCTATGTTATGACTGCTGATTTTGCTCCCTTCACATGGAACCCATGCCCTGGGGTTTCTGGATTTGCTCTTACCCAGGAGAGAAGGGAGAAGGTACTGTTAGGTTAGTGCAGAAGTAATTGCGTTTTTTTCCCATTAAAAGTAATGGCAACAACTGCAATGATTTTTGCATCAACCTAATATAAAGAGTGGCTTCTGTGTAGGTGGGTATCCTGCATAGGTCAGCCCTGGGTAGATGAACAACTCCCCTGGTTCTGACAGGTTAGAGTCACTGGTGCTGGCTACCTCTCGGAGGAGAGAAGGTCTTGGCAGAGGAAGGGGGCATGTGGTTCAACTTTCTTCTTTCCTTGTCACCATGCCAACCAAACTGGCCTCTTTCCCAGCATCCCAGGGCTGCCTGAACGCATTCTGGAGAATTTGGCCATGTTTAATGGAGATGTGCACGAAGGTGTCTAACACTGGGTGGGTCACACAGTGTGAAAGTTCGGGGGATGGGGGGCTCTAAGGACTCTGTGTTGCTCAGGGAGCCCGGAGGCCCTGCCTTCTGCTTTGGCCCAGCCTACCACCTGCCCCCTGCAAAGCCATCGGGGAGAGACTTGGAGGAGGCATAGACAAGCGGAACTAGGCTTCATTGCAAACCGCTGCTGTGGTCAGCAGGGCTGACAGCTCCATCTTCTCCCCAAACCCCAACCCTGAGTCTCAGATCCTAGCACTTGAGTGTGATGAAAGCCACGCCTGCCAGTGTCACTGGGAGTGGGAGTGGGCGCAGGGGCTTTCTTGGAGGGATGTTTATAGCCAGAGGCATAAAGTGTGTGAATGAAGGAGGCTCCCCGGGGTTCTGCCCCCTGCCCGAGGGTGAAGGAGAGGGGAGAAGGAGCCCCTGATTCAGGGCGGCAGCTGTACCCAAACCCTAGTCCTTCCTCATCCTCCCGTGGTTTCAGCCTCACCCTCTTACTGCTTGTATCATGTGATTCTTACCATTCTTTAAAGGGACCCAGCTTTTTAGCTAAGTACATTTATTTCAAAAGGAACATGTATTATTGTCCTAAATGAGACACCAGAAATATTTCTTTTCCAGAAATAGAAAGTAACTTGTAAAAAGAAACTTAATGAGGATAAAACCGTGTTTTTTAACTGTAGTAAATGCTGGCTCTTACCTGAGAGCAGTCTTTGTTTTGGTTTGTTTTTCCTTTTCTCCTCCTCTTCCTTCCTTCTTTTTTCTCCTTCCTTCTTCCTTCCTTCTTCCTCCTTCTTTCTTCCTCCTTCCTCCTCCTCCTCTCTTTCTGTGCCTGGCTTATTTCACTTAACACAGTGACCTCCAGTTCCATCCATGTTGTTGCAAATGACAGGATTTCATGCTTTCTTATGGCTGAATAGTACTAGCCTGGAGTTCTGAGTCACTGGCTGGAGGAGAACCACAAGGTCCCCTGGCCCACGTTGACTGTGGCATGAGAGGAGTGTAAACCATGATCGTGCTCAGCCACTGAGATCCTGGCATTTTTTCTTGTGGCAGCCAGTGTTCATTACCCACATATGTCCACTTAGCCAGAGGGTCCCATTAGCCAGAAAACATCCCTTTCCAATAATCAATCATTGTTAATGAAGATGGAGGAACTGCGGGGTGGGGGATGCTGTCTTTATTCAAGTAATTAATATTTATTTGGCACTTAGGTGGTCAGGCACTGTGACACGTGCTTTCTCACATTGCTTTGTTCAGTTTCCGTCACAAGTGGACTAGGTATGGGCCTTAGTATCTGTTTGACAGATGAGGAAACTAGGGCTCAGTAAGATTTACACAGGTAGGGAGAGCTGAGCTGGACTTTGAACCCAGCTCCGTCTGATCCCAAAGCGTATCTTCTCATCACCACGCTGGATATATTGATCCTTTTAATATGGGCATGTCATGGAGGAATTTTGGTGGGAGGAGTAAATGGGTACCATTGGTCGATCCGCTAGGTGCCTATGCAAGGGCGTGAGAAAAGCATCAGAGCAGAGGGCTCTGCAGAATTCAGGGTAAACAGTTTCTCGATTTGGCATCTGCTCTGGTGATCTGAAGTATTACCAGGTTATGCCAATTGATTAAGAACGTACAATCCCCTGTGGCCAATCCGTTCTGAAGTCTGAGTTTGCTCTCGGCCAATCTCACACGTAATTTTTCCCAGGGAAGATTTTAGCTCATTTTTAGAGCTGGTTTCTTTCCTTGCTTCCTTTTCATCTTATTTCACATTCAGAGTTGATGAAGCAGGGTTTCAGGTCTTTAGTGGATCTGATTGATGCACCATACCACCTCAATCTAAAAATGACTCCCGAGGGCATGTCCAGCTGAATGAACTCATTTTATGGCATGGGGTTTGTGTATTGGTGAGGCAAGCTAGACTCCCTCCCAGTTGTGTGATGTGTCTGCTTAGAGTTGTGCAATGATTGATCTCTTTTTGAGCTGCCTTGACTTAAAGACTATAACTTCCCCAACTCAAACCTACAAAAATGTGTCCCACCCTCTTTGACCCAGTGGAGCCTAGTGGAATTGGAATTCCCTCATGGGGACTGGTTCTGGTCATGGTGATCCTGCCTGGCCTCCTGGGGCTCCTCCTTTTTTTTTTTTTTTTTTTTTTTTGAGATGGGGTCTCGCTCTGTCGCCCAGGCTGGAGTGCAATGGTGCAATTTTGGCTCGCTGCAACCTCTGTCTCCTGAGTTCAAGCAATTCTCCCACCTCAGCCTCCTGAGTAGCTGGGACTACAGGTGTGTGTCACCACGCCCGGCTAAGTTTTTGTATTTTTAGTAGAGATGGGGTTTCACTGTGTTAGCCAGGATGGTCTTGATCTCCTGACCTCAGGATCTGCCTGCCTCAGTCTCCCAAAGTGCTGGGGTTACAGGCGTGAGCCACCGTGCCTAGCCCTGGGGCTCCTTCTTTATTGAAGTGGGTGTTGAGGAGCTCTGCACAGCTGGGCGAAGGCAAATACAATTAGAAAATGTCTAGGAGCATCACCACTCTAGCAGATGCCTCCCGTCTGCTGCTTATGAAAGATTTCCAACTCAGGGAGGATTCCAGAGTGTACTTGCCTCCCACGGAAGGAAGGCTTGCATTTTGGGAAGTGCAATAGTTCTGAAGTGGCCAGTGGCACAGGTCTGGAGCTTCCAGGTCATCTGTGCCACTGTCCACTGATCCTGCTGGAGGCTGTGACACAGGCTGGCCGCCTGCTCCCAGACACCTGTTAGGAGTACTTCTGGAGTCAGTGGCCGAGAGGGAGTTGGGTTCCTCCTTCCTTCTTGTGCCTGGCCATGAAGCAGCTGTGATTCTCTGGATTGCTAGCCAGCCCCTGTCCCTGCTGGGCAAGAACCCACCTGATTAGTCTTAAGGTCAGTCTACCCTCCAGAGGGAGGAAAGTCTTTGCAAATGTGGTACAATCAGAAAGTAGGTGTCGTGGTTTTAAGACCCGTTAGGCAGAAATGTCTGGTAGGCGTGCTGGTGCTGATGGGGGCACGGAGGTGGGGGTTGCAGAAAACCTTCACAGCTATCTGTGCTGGCAGATGCTACAAATTCTGGAGGGGGCAGTCTGCAGCAATTCCTGAACCTGAGAGCACACAAGATACTGTCAGAGAGGTTGTGCATACGGGTGTGTGTGTGTGAACCTGTGTGAGTGTGTATAGGTTTGGATGTGGGCATAAGTGTGCATGGGAGTGTGAGCGTGTGAATGCGCATGTGTGCACAGAAGGGGAAACCACAGTAAGGAGCCATCCTAGAAAAGCAGCCTAAGGCCTGGACCAGGGCTCTACACTGAGAGGCCAAGGGCGTGGGCGTCGGTCACCTGCCGGGAAAGTTAAGCGATGACTAGGAGGGCCCCCTGGACCTGTTCCCATTTGATTCTTCCAGAAGCCCAGGACAAAGCTGGGGAATGACACTGGGGCTCAGAGAAGTTAAGTGACCTGACCAGAGCCGCAGGGCTTTTAATTGGAGGTGTCAGTGGAAAGGGGTGTTATGATGGGGGATGGGTAGCTTCTCTGTGGGCCAAAATCAATGCAAATAACATCAGGTTACATGAAGGTAGGAGAGACTCCAGTAAAAATATCCTTGGCATAGAGCGGATTTCCTCCAGAGCTTTAAGAAGAGGGGAAGCTCAGCCCATCTTGGTGGAGGGAGGCACCAGCCGCGCTCCCAGCGCCAACCTCTTGCTGCACGGAGGGGGCTTCCAGGCTCGCAGGCTCCGGATGGCCCCTTGGAGGCTGGGACTCTCTCTCTCCATACTTAAAGTGAAACACAAGTGTCTCCTGTTTCCTAGATTTAGGATTTTATTCTTCTCTGAGCTCATAATAAATGTTTAAATAATGTACCTGGCTCTGGTGAATATGAAAAATAGAGGAGAATGAGCAGGTGAATAATTCATCTAATGTTTCTGCTTAGGCTTTTACACTCATTTCGGCTCCCTGCCTTTGATTTTGCTTCCGTCTGAAACAGCGCCTGCTCGTCAGGCCCACCGCGCGGAGATGGAGAATCACGCATCTTCAGCACTGCAGCAACGTGTGTGCGGCACCCAGGCGTTTACAGGGCAGGCTCGCCTCCCCTCCATATTTCTCGAGTGGCTTAAAGGGTGGAGCCCACCCTGACCCTGAAGTCAGAGTCCTGGCTATGACTCCTCGTCTGGCCACTTACTGAGCTGAGTAGTCTTGGGCCAGCCAGTAGAATGGGTGAATCAAGTATCTGAGCCTCTTACCACACAAGGTTGTTGTGAAAACAGAGAAAGAGGGGTTGAAGGGAGGTGGTGGTCACCTGGCTGCGTTTCTGGCTCTTTTGATCTCCCAGGCCTGGGACAGGGCCCAGCACACAGTGGGCATCTGATCCCCCTGCTCTTCATTCATCTGTTCAATGCTCCTCATTGCTTCCCATCCGCCAGGCATTGTTCTCAGGGCTTGGAATCCATTCGCAAACATTAAAGACAAAGATTTTTACAATACGTTAGTGAATTACATAATAGATCAGAAGTTGTTATTGCGATGGGAAAAAAGCTGAGTCTGGGATATTAGTGGCAAGTGGTTATAAAAAATAGGGTGGTGATGCTAGACTCTGTGAGATCTTTGAGCCAGTGCATGAAAGGGATGTGGGCCTAGAAACAAATATGTATTTGTCTTCAGCCGAGTGATGTGTGTGTTGAGTGGCATGTGTGTGTTAAGTGACATGTGAGTGGCATGTGTGTGTTGAGGGGCATGTGAGTGGCATGTGTGTGTTGAGGAGTATGTGTGTGTTTAGTGGCATGTGAGTGGCATGTGTATGTTGAGTGGCATGTGAGTGGCATGTGTGTGTTGAGGGGCATGTGTGTGTTGAGTGACGTGTGTGTGTTGAGTGGCATGTGTGTGTTGAGTGGCATGTGTGTGTTGAGTGGCGTGTGTGTGTTGAGTGGCATGTGTGTATTGAGTGGTGAGTGTGTTGAGTGGCATGTGAGTGGCATGTGGTGTGTTGGGTGGCAAGTGAATGGCATGTGTTGATAGCATGTGAGTGGCATGTGTGTGTGAGTGGCAAGTGAGTGGCATGTGTGTTGGTGGCTCNATCTGCGCGTTGAGTGACATGTGAGTGGCATGGGTATGTTGAGTGGCATGTGAGTGGCATGTGTGTGTTGAGGGACATGTGTGTGTTGAGTGACATGTGTGTGTTGAGTGGCATGTGTGTGTTGAGTGGCGTGTGTGTGTTGAGTGGCATGTGTGTATTGAGTGGTGAGTGTGTTGAGTGGCATGTGAGTGGCATGTGGTGTGTTGGGTGGCAAGTGAATGGCATGTGTTGATAGCATGTGAGTGGCATGTGTGTGTGAGTGGCAAGTGAGTGGCATGTGTGTTGGTGGCTCTAAGTGACGTGTGTGTGAGTGGCATGTGTGTTGGTGGCTTGTGAGTGGCACGTGTGTGTGTGTGGCACACGTGTGTTGAGTGGCAAGTGAGTGGTGTGTGTTGATGGCATGTGAGTGGCGTGTGTATGTTGAGTGGCATATGAGTGGTATATGTGTTGAGTGGCACATATATGTGGCAAGTGAGTGGCATGTGTGTTGGTGGCTTGTGAGTGGCATGTGTGTGTTGAGTGGCATGTATGTGAGTGGCAAGTGAGTGGCATCTGTGTTGGTGGCATGTGAGTGGTGTGTGTGAGTGGCATATGTGTGTTGAGTGGCAAGTGAGTGGCGTGTGTGTTGATGGCATGTGAGTGGTATGTATATGTTGTGTTGGCATGAAAGGGTGTGTATGTGTGTGTATTTTGGATGCATGTATTTGTGCCTGTTCCATGTCTGTGTGTGCTTCTGTGTGTACATGTGATTTTTGAGGTGTGTATATTTGTGTCTGTGTCTCCATCTGTGTGTCTGTGTGTTTGTATGTGTTGTGCATGTCTATTCTTGCCTGTGTGTTTGTGCCTCTGTGTGTGTACACATGTATGTAGTTGTATGTTTGTGTGGGGTGTGTGTCTGTATTTGTGTCTCTGTGTTTGAGTGTCTGTGTATCTGCATGTGTGCTGTGTGTGTGCACGCTCATTTGCACTCATAAGAAAGGCTTCATATATGTGGGGATTCCCAAGGAGGGACCCTCACCCCAAACTGCCTCCCCCCAGTGCCTTCTGCCTCTCCAGTTTACAGATCTTCTCTCACACTCTTTATTCTTCTTCTAGAAACTTCTGCCCAGCCTCACACTTGCTTTTGTAACCCCTGGTCATTCTTGCTGTCTCTCTCAGTTCTGGCAGGGGTCATCGCTCTCAGCCTCCCTGTTTTCAATGTCTGTCCTCCCTGCTTGGGCCCTGCATATTTTCTCCCTAGCAGGAGGCTCTGCACAGGGGGCTGAAGGTCTCTCTGGACACTTGACCCTTCTTGGTTTTGAAGGGAGCATTGTCTGTGGATTCATCTAGCAAGAGCCCTGACAGCTAGAATGGGTCTCTTTATTTGTCCTTTATGATAACTAAAGGAGCTGCTAAATTAATTATGCCAACTTCCATTTTATTAAGTATGGCATTCCCTTTGATTTAGGAATACTTTTACCACTCCAGGTGCTTTTAAGGAAGGTGATGGCAAGAGGAAATCTATTCACTGCTGCAGTACATTTGGTTTCTTTTCATAAACTGTCTAGATTGCATTTTAAGGGAGTGGAAATTGAATCCAGGCTTTTCTTAAAAATTGCTGAAGTCAATTAGCTGCTGAGGTGTTTAATTATGAGAGAAAAACTGGGATCTACCAGCAAGGAGAGGCTTCCTGGGGAAGCGTCTCAGCCAAGGTGTCTGCTCTTCCCTTAGTTACCCCAGTTGTCTTCTCCAAAGAGCCTGCCTCCCTCATGCCCACGTTCAGATCTGTGCCGTTTCAGAGGGGCCAGAGGAATGGCCACCTATCATTCCGTCCATTCATTTGTCCATTTATCTACCCATCCAACCATCCATCCATGCATCCTTCTCCTCCTATCCATCTGTTTCTTTGCTTCACTCAGAAGTGATTCCTTCCCCACTGGGAAGAAGGTGAGTCGATACTCAGCCCCCTGATTCCTTTACTAGCGTCCCTGGTGACGGTGCAGCACCAACCTGCCCAACTCACCTTGGAAACGGCGATGAGTTAATACTTATAAAATACCTCTGGCCCCCTCTGGCCCCAAGAAGGCCTCCTGGAATGACCTTTCATGGAATCTTCCTTGTTTCAGTGCTTGATTCTAACTGTCAAGGTTGTGACGCAAAGTGTTAGGAGGTCAAATTGCAGAAGAAACTTCAAAATCTTTATTGATATGTCCTCATTGTGTATCTGTCAGGAGATGCAAGGCCCATCTCTATCTCTCTTTTTAAAATTTCTATTTTACTTTAAGTTCTGGGATACATGTGCTGAACATGCAGATTTGTTACGTAGGTATACATGTGCCATGGTGGTTTACTGCGTGTCCATGTATTCTCATTGTTCAACTCCCACTTACGAGTGAGAACATACGGTATTTGGTTTTCTGTTCCGGTGTTGGTTTGCTGAGGATGATGGTTTCCAGCTTCATCCATGTCCCTGAAAAGAACATGAACTCATCCTTTTTTAAGCCAGAAGAGAAGTTCCCTGTCGAGTCACGGCCTGGCTGCCCAATCGCTGTCTTTCTAAAATCAGAGAGATTCTAGAGTTCGCATCTCTTTGACAATGCCCTATTTCTCAGCGCTTTTGCTACTACCTGAATGCAGGGGTTAGCAAACTACAGCCCACAGACCAAATCTGCCTGCTTTTGAAAATTAAGTTTTATCGCAACACAGCCACACCCACTTCCTTTCATACTGTCTGTGGCTGCTTTTGCGTTACCATGGTGGGGCTGAGTGGTTCGACATAGAACAGGTGGTCTGCAAAGCCTGAGAAAAATGTTGACTTACGGGTTTTACACATTGAACGTGAAAAAAGTGTCTTATTCAGACTTTACTTACTCCTTGTAATTTTCTTTTACTGGAAGGAAATGGATGGATACACAGTTAAAACTTTTCTCCCTGTAGGAAACTTGATGGATGGTGAGGCCAGGGCTCTGCATGGGCCTGGACAACCTTGACTGGCTCTTGTATAAAGCATGTTTGTTACCAGAGAGAAATATCCCAGATCCCAAGGTGTAGGAAGACCAACCTGCACGGCCTTTGTGTGGGAGGGGACAGTACTGCGTTCTGTGTCCCTCCACTGTCCTCAGAGTGAAGTGGCAGAGATGGCTCCTGTTGAAGGAGGATCCCATATGTCTTTGCTTAAAAAAAGTATATATGTGTGTATGTAAACACATATACATGCATGTGTATAATAGCAGCATTATACACATATAAATACACACACACATATATATACACTTTTTTAGTGTATACACACATATGTGTATATATACGTTTATTTATTTAAGAGATGGAGTCTCACTCTGTCTCCCAGGCTGGAGTGCAGTGTTGGTGATCGTAGTTCACTGCAGCCTTGAACTTCTGGGCCCAAGCAGTTCCCTTGCCTCAGCCTCCCAAAGTGCTGGGTTTATAGCCTTGCACCACCATGCCTGGTGGGGTGTCTTTGGTTTTTAATGCGGAGAGATGGTTTGCCAATGTTTGCCTGGCCCGAGGACATGATGTTAGTAATGAAAGGAGGGCCCAATCCTCACCTAACTGTGAATTTCGTTTACTGTAAGTGACTGAAGGTCAATTCAAAGTGTGTTTATGCTTCATTGTCCCACCATGACAGTGAGGCACAATGTTTAGACAGCATGGTAGCATTTATGTTCTAAGTGTGGACATAAACTTCTTGTTTTACACTGGAACTGAAATTGATAATGAAATAGCAGCATTATATCAAATCAATTCTGAAAGGCTCTTGAAGTCAATCCAAGTTGCAGAAAGAGAGATGAAGATAGTCAAAATATTTGGGCCCGTCAATTTTGCTACAGTCGGGAGAGATTGTACTCATGAAATATGAGGCTTGTTGTGGGTTTGACTCATTCTCATCTCTCAAAATGGACTACACTTTTCTCTGGGGTGATGTCAGGAATGGGGTGTCACAGAGGCCGCCTTAGTTTGATATTCTCTTGCAAAGTCCAGCCTGGGCAAACTAAAGAGGCTACCTGACAGAAACTTACACTGTTGTTTTGTTAAAAGATGTGCAAAATTTGGTTACCTGACTTCAGAATAATAAAAAAAAGTCTATACACAGCAACATCTGATGCCTGCCTCCCTAATTTGCTTGAATTATTGTTGTGTTCCTGGGGAAAAATTGTGACTCCAACATTTTCACTCCCTAGAATCATTCAGTCTGCTGCTATGCCCGGAGTGGTGGGAAGGCCACGTGGATACTGGTGAGGTGGCTCCATTTGAAGGAATGGAATTTTACCACCTGAAGTTCAGGTCTTGGTGGGATCCCATTGAAGATGAGTTCAAAGAAGATGAGGTTTATGAGCAGATCTTAGCATTTTCCTAATAATCTGCCCCCAGGAAGACCTAGCTTTTCCAGATACTGTGATAACCTTATAAGAGCTGGGCTGAATAGAAACAAAATGTGTAGACTCCAAACAACCATTTTATTGCTGAGATATGTAAAAAGGCTCTGTGATTTTCTGAAAAAAAGAAAAAAAAAAAAAAAAAAAAAAAAAAAAAAAAAAAAAAAAAAAAAAAAAAAANTCCAGTCTGCTGTCAAAACCCTTTGGGAAGGAATCACTTCTGAGTGAACCAAAGAACTGGATGGCTAGATGGATAGAAGGGAAGGGATGCAAGGGTGAATGGTTGGATCAATAGGTGAATGGATGTATGAATGGATGGAATGATAGGTGGATTGAAGCGAAAGAAAGCATGGATGAATGGATGGGTGAATGAATGCGTGGATGGATGGTTGGATGGATGAATGGATGGGCAGGTGGATGGAATATTGAGTGGATAGAAGGGAAAGAATTCATTGATAGATGAATCAATGGATGGATGGTTGGATGGATGAATGGATGAATGAATGGATACAAGGATGGGTGAATAGAAGAGAAAAGATGCATGGGTAGATGGATGGGTGGATGAATGGGTGGGTGAATGAGTGGATAGATGGATGCAGATGGGTGGATGGATGAATGAATGAATGAATAGGTGAATAGAAGGGAAAGAATGCATGAATGGGTGAATGGATGAGTGAATGGATGGGTGGGCAGATGGATGAATGAATGATGATGATAGATGGTTGGATGGATAAATTAATGGATGGAAGGAAAGGTGGATAGAAGAGAAAGGATGCATGGATAGATGGATGGAAGGATGAACAAATGGGTAGATGGTTGGATAAATGGATGAATGAAAGGATGGGTGGATAGAAGGAAAAGGATGCATGGATAGATAGGTGGATGAATGGATGAATATAAGGATGGTGGATAGAAGGGAAAGGATGCATGGGTAGATGGATGGTTGGATGGATGGTTGGATGGATTAATGAATGGACGGAAGGAAGGGTGGATAGAAGGGAAAGGATGAGTGGATGGGTGAATGGGTGGGTAGGTTGGTGGATGAAAAGAAGAAATGACTTTTTTGGTAGACTATAGTAACAATATTACATCCCCAGGCTCTGGCAAAGAACCTGTAGGTCCCTGCATTTTGCCGCATTCTTCATTTCTCTTTTGCTCATGGCAAGTGCTTGCTGGAGTTGGGGAGGTACAACTGGTACCTTGATAAGCACTGGCCTTTGTCCCAGAAGGGACATCTTTTTCTCTCTGCTTATTGGAGGCTCCAGCAGAGAATGAGGCTTTTGAATGAGACTCACTGGGCTTCTCTTAAATTGTTCATGTCTAACCCAGTGGGCTTGGCATTTTTAGGAGTATTATGTAATGTCAACTGATGTCTAAATGTGCGTCACCCATGAGAGGTTTGCCGGGGAGGGGCCAGAGATTTGAGTGGCATTTGGTTGAGGCAGGCAAGAGAGAGAGTAAGATATTAAGATGTTTTGGGAAAGGTCAGTTTTAGGTCATTTCCCTAATTATTCCTGGGATCATTCCTGGATTCCTTGGCAAAAAGATGGTGTGTGTGTGTGTGTGTGTGTGTGTTTTCACAGTGGTTGGTTGGGGGCTAAGGAAGTCTAAGGGCTAGAGTAGAAGTTGGGCTCACTTGCTATAATTAATGTTTTCTTTTGGCGGAGCGTGGTTCTGGCCAGGTGGGGTCTGAGGCAGTCTGCATGGCTCTTGGGGAACAGATAGGCCCTCAAGCCTTAAGAGATTAGTAAACCTTGGGTTGAGAAAGTATGATATTTCTTGATTTAAAGTGACACCTGAAGAGCAAATACCCTAGTAACTATGATTCAGAAACTTGGAGTCTGTTTTTAAGAGAATGTGTTTGGGTTGAAAGAAGCATACTTCAGCTTTCTTTGGGATCAGAAACAATCATAATAATGCATTTTCAAGGCATCTTTAATTTCAGTTGCCTTCTTCCAGTCCTGTGAAGGAAAGACATCCTGTCCCCAATGCATAGGAATAATAGGATGATTATGATGGTGATGATGCTTTTGATGATAATGGTGATGATGGTGATGGTAATGACATTGATGATGATGATGGTGATGATGAGGTGATGATGGTGATAGTGATGATGGTAATGATGATGATATTGATGATGGTGATGATGGTGATGATGGTGATGATAATGGCGATGGTGATGATGATGGTGATAGTCATGATGATGGTGGTGATGATGGTGATGATGGTGATAGTGATGATGGTGATGATGGTGATGGGTGATGATGATGGTGATGATGGTGATGGTGATGATGATGATGGTGATGATGGTGATAGTGATGATGTGATGATGGTGATGATGGTGATGGGTGATGATGATGGTGATGGTGATGATGATGATGGTGATGATGATGGTGATAGTGATGATGTGATGATGATGATGATGGTGATGATGGTGATAGTGATGATATGATGATGGCAATGATGATAATATTGATGATGGTGATGATGGTGGTGATAATGGTGATGATGGTGATGATGATGATGGTGGTAATGATGATGATGCTGATGATGATGGTGATAGTCATGATGATGATGGTGGTGATGATGGTGATAGTGATGATGTGATGATGGTAATGATGGTGATGATGGTGATGATAATGGTGATGATGGTGATGGTAATGATGATGATAGTGGAGATGATGATGGAGATAGTGATGTGATGATGGTAATAATGATGATAATGATGACAGTGATGATGGTGATGATGACAATGATGATGATGATGGTGATGATGATGGATTGTAGCTACTGAGTAGCTGTAGTAGCTGTAGAAAACTGAGGGTTGTGTTCTAGGGATTGTGCTTAATAGCTGACATACCTCATTTCTTGTGCTCCTCAGGATAATTCTTTGATTTTATAGATGGAGAAGCTGAGCTCACAGCGAGCTTATTTATTTACTGCTAGCTTCACAAACATTTATGTGGCTTACTAGGTGCTTGGCACTGACTCATGTACTTTATAAATATTAACTCATTGCCAAAATAACCCTGTGAGATAGGTATTATTATCACTCTCATTCTCAACTTATAGATGTGGAAACTGGGGCACAAAGAGGGCAGATAACTTACCCAAGGTTGCACAGCTAGTAAGTGGCTGAGCCAGGATTCAAACCTGGTGTCTGAGCTGCTCACAGCTACGTTGTGCTGCTTTCCTGCAGTGATGGGGCGGGCTACATTTTGGGGCTGTGGGGACTCAGAGTCATATGAGTAGCAACTGCTGACTGCTGCCTCCCATGTTCTCCCCTCAGCCCACCTCTTGGGCAAGACAAGAGAGTTCCTCAGGGCAGCACATAAGGGGCAGCCCACGGCCATAGCCTCACTTAGCTGAGGCCCAAATCTTCTGGCCACTGGTACTTGGAGGCTAGCTGTGGGCAGAGAGGGTCTCAGGAGGGGCTGCCCCTAATGCATGAACACTGTGACTGGGCCTCTGCCATTCGGCAGAAAAGCAGCGTGGGCTGAGCTCGTGGGGAGCTGGGCTCATCAGGAAGCTGCTGTGGGCAGGAAGCTGCTGGCTAGACCCAACTTTCACAGGCTCAGTAGTGCAACCCATGGGGTCAGTCAAGGGTAGGTAGTGTCCCTGTAGCACTGGTGGCTTTGTTCCAGGGGATGTCTCTGTGATCCACTGAGACTGGCCACAGTGCTGTTGTCAGCTACCACCTCCCTCCCCTAATCCCAGATTATCTAGACATGGGGCCAGACCAGGCCTTGGGAGTGGGGCCCGAAACCACAGCTCATCCAGTAGGGAGTCACCTGCGAACTCAGCATCCACCTTTTGCGCCAGGGGTCTCCCTCACAGTCTCAAGATCCAGAAACCTCCCAGAAGGGGCCCAGACTCTGCCCCTCTTTGGGCACCCCAGCTTGTCGAGGGTGGTGAGGGCAGTGAGACTGGGGAGGGCTAACTTCGCTGCAGTCACACAGGGGCCAGGCCACAGAAGTCCTGGAGATATCCTGAGAAATCTGGCCTGTAGGTGTCTGAGCAGATGAGGGTTGGGGTCAGATCTGGAAAAGTCAGGTTCCCTGGGCACTAGTTCCCCAGGGCTGTCATCACAGATGACTGCAATCTGCATGACTTAAAACAACAGAAGCTTATTCTCTCACACTTCTGTTAGGGTAGCAGTAGGAAATTAAGAAATCACCAGGGCTGTGCTCCCTCCAGAGGCTCTGGGGAGGACCCCTCCTTGTCTCTTTCAGCTTCTGATGGCCCCAGGTGTTCTTGGCTTGTGGCTGCATCACCCGATCTCTGCCTCCATCTTCATGTGACATTTCCTCTTCTCCCCATGTCTCTCTGTGTATGTCTCTCACACAGACACTTGTCATTGGATTTAGCGTTCATTTGGAGAGTCCAGGATGATCTTACCTTGAGATCCTTCATTTCGAACTTCTGCAAAGACCTTTTCCCAAATACGGTTTCCCCAAACAATGTGTGAATGTTTCCTAAACATTCACAGGTTCTGGGGTTAGGACATGAACATATCTTTTGGTGTCATCATTCAGCCTCCCATCAACTGCCCTGGGTTGAATACAAGGAATACAATTTATTTCCCCAGGGTTTGCTTGAATGTACAAGGAGGACAGATACAGAACAGAAGAGAGAAGCGTTGGACTTTTCCCTCTTCCCTTGGGGCAGGGCATTTGCTTTTCAAGTAATGGGTGTTGCTGGCACATGGACCTTGCCCATCTAGTCCATGCCACTCCTGTGGCCTCTCGGGATCTTTCCATTGAAGTCCCTGAAGTCCCTCACTGGCCTGTCTCTGGGCTGACTTGTAATTCCCCGGATGCGTTGAACGTCTCCTATCTAAAATGTTCCCCTCTTGTCTCTGTCCAGCACAGACTGTAGTTACTTCTAGGAACTTGATTTCAGCATCAATTAGCATGCCTCAGATGGCCTAAGAGGGAGAGAATGTCCCTTCTGCCCTGGCGCATCTTGGAAATGTTTTGAGTTGCAGCCCTGGGAGGGGAAGTGAATGAAGATTCCAAGTACCCTCAGATCCATTGCTGCTTTTTTGTGTGTGTGGAGGGAGGGGTCTTTCCAAAGATAGGATTCCTGATAGGAGAGGGCAGGAAGGAGAGCTGGGCTTTGTTCTCACAGGCAAGACCTCCTTTCACCTAACTCGGGGATGCTGGGGATAGTGGGGCTTCTAACACAGGTGCATTTAAAAGCCTCATTTGCTAAGTCAGAGGTGACCACTGTCAGCCGAGCTGGCTTTGGCTGAATTTGGAGGGCTGAGGGCCGGCAGCAGGGTATTCTTACCAGCTCCAGGAAGAGGCACCCCAGCCAGAAGCCTTCCATTCTTCTCCTACTTGTTATTTCATAGGCATGAAAACAAGTTTCCATCTAACCGTGCTTCCTCCCAGAGGCTCTCATGCTTCAGGCCTGCTAGTGATCCCACTGGGCCCACCCCTCTTCCTGGGGCTGTGTGGATCCACCTGGAAATGGCTGCTCCCAGCATCTTGGGGATCTGGGTCCATTGCCCTCTGCCTGGTGGAGCCTCTGGGCCACCCCGGGTGCCTTTCCCACCTCACCTGCTGGGCTAGGGTCTGGGGCTATGACAAGGATGCATGCAGCTTCTAGACAAACTTGGGTCCCTGAGCCACCCCTTCTCATAGTCACCCTGGGCAGGTGACCACACACCGTGTCTGCTGGGACAGTCTGGGTTACACCTGCTGTCCTGCTGTTCTCTCCTAGTCAGCATCTGCCCTACCTTGGCATATTCACTTTGATTCCTTCTTCTTCTTTTTTTTTAATTGAAATGAATCCACGTAACATAAAATTAACCATTTTAATGCACAATTAACCATTTTAGTGTACAATTCAGTGGTATTTAGTACATTCACAATGTCATGCAGCCATCGATTCTCTTTAGTTCCAGAACATTTTCATTCTCTCCAAAGGAAACCCTGGACCTATGAGGCAGTCTCTCCTTGTCATGCCCTCCCACCCCAGCTCCTGGGAACTACTCATCTGCTTTCTGACCCTATGGATTTACNTGAATGAATGATGATGATAGATGGTTGGATGGATAAATTAATGGATGGAAGGAAAGGTGGATAGAAGAGAAAGGATGCATGGATAGATGGATGGAAGGATGAACAAATGGGTAGATGGTTGGATAAATGGATGAATGAAAGGATGGGTGGATAGAAGGAAAAGGATGCATGGATAGATAGGTGGATGAATGGATGAATATAAGGATGGTGGATAGAAGGGAAAGGATGCATGGGTAGATGGATGGTTGGATGGATGGTTGGATGGATTAATGAATGGACGGAAGGAAGGGTGGATAGAAGGGAAAGGATGAGTGGATGGGTGAATGGGTGGGTAGGTTGGTGGATGAAAAGAAGAAATGACTTTTTTGGTAGACTATAGTAACAATATTACATCCCCAGGCTCTGGCAAAGAACCTGTAGGTCCCTGCATTTTGCCGCATTCTTCATTTCTCTTTTGCTCATGGCAAGTGCTTGCTGGAGTTGGGGAGGTACAACTGGTACCTTGATAAGCACTGGCCTTTGTCCCAGAAGGGACATCTTTTCTCTCTGCTTATTGGAGGCTCCAGCAGAGAATGAGGCTTTTGAATGAGACTCACTGGGCTTCTCTTAAATTGTTCATGTCTAACCCAGTGGGCTTGGCATTTTAGGAGTATTATGTAATGTCAACTGATGTCTAAATGTGCGTCACCCATGAGAGGTTTGCCGGGGAGGGGCCAGAGATTTGAGTGGCATTTGGTTGAGGCAGGCAAGAGAGAGAGTAAGATATTAAGATGTTTTGGGAAAGGTCAGTTTTAGGTCATTTCCCTAATTATTCCTGGGATCATTCCTGGATTCCTTGGCAAAAGATGGTGTGTGTGTGTGTGTGTGTGTGTGTTTTCACAGTGGTTGGTTGGGGCTAAGGAAGTCTAAGGGCTAGAGTAGAAGTTGGGCTCACTTGCTATAATTAATGTTTTCTTTTGGCGGAGCGTGGTTCTGGCCAGGTGGGGTCTGAGGCAGTCTGCATGGCTCTTGGGGAACAGATAGGCCCTCAAGCCTTAAGAGATTAGTAAACCTTGGGTTGAGAAAGTATGATATTTCTTGATTTAAAGTGACACCTGAAGAGCAAATACCCTAGTAACTATGATTCAGAAACTTGGAGTCTGTTTTAAGAGAATGTGTTTGGGTTGAAAGAAGCATACTTCAGCTTTCTTTGGGATCAGAAACAATCATAATAATGCATTTTCAAGGCATCTTTAATTTCAGTTGCCTTCTTCCAGTCCTGTGAAGGAAAGACATCCTGTCCCCAATGCATAGGAATAATAGGATGATTATGATGGTGATGATGCTTTTGATGATAATGGTGATGATGGTGATGGTAATGACATTGATGATGATGATGGTGATGATGAGGTGATGATGGTGATAGTGATGATGGTAATGATGATGATATTGATGATGGTGATGATGGTGATGATGGTGATGATAATGGCGATGGTGATGATGATGGTGATAGTCATGATGATGGTGGTGATGATGGTGATGATGGTGATAGTGATGATGGTGATGATGGTGATGGGTGATGATGATGGTGATGATGGTGATGGTGATGATGATGATGGTGATGATGGTGATAGTGATGATGTGATGATGGTGATGATGGTGATGGGTGATGATGATGGTGATGGTGATGATGATGATGGTGATGATGATGGTGATAGTGATGATGTGATGATGATGATGATGGTGATGATGGTGATAGTGATGATATGATGATGGCAATGATGATAATATTGATGATGGTGATGATGGTGGTGATAATGGTGATGATGGTGATGATGATGATGGTGGTAATGATGATGATGCTGATGATGATGGTGATAGTCATGATGATGATGGTGGTGATGATGGTGATAGTGATGATGTGATGATGGTAATGATGGTGATGATGGTGATGATAATGGTGATGATGGTGATGGTAATGATGATGATAGTGGAGATGATGATGGAGATAGTGATGTGATGATGGTAATAATGATGATAATGATGACAGTGATGATGGTGATGATGACAATGATGATGATGATGGTGATGATGATGGATTGTAGCTACTGAGTAGCTGTAGTAGCTGTAGAAAACTGAGGGTTGTGTTCTAGGGATTGTGCTTAATAGCTGACATACCTCATTTCTTGTGCTCCTCAGGATAATTCTTTGATTTTATAGATGGAGAAGCTGAGCTCACAGCGAGCTTATTTATTTACTGCTAGCTTCACAAACATTTATGTGGCTTACTAGGTGCTTGGCACTGACTCATGTACTTTATAAATATTAACTCATTGCCAAAATAACCCTGTGAGATAGGTATTATTATCACTCTCATTCTCAACTTATAGATGTGGAAACTGGGGCACAAAGAGGGCAGATAACTTACCCAAGGTTGCACAGCTAGTAAGTGGCTGAGCCAGGATTCAAACCTGGTGTCTGAGCTGCTCACAGCTACGTTGTGCTGCTTTCCTGCAGTGATGGGGGCGGGCTACATTTTGGGGCTGTGGGGGACTCAGAGTCATATGAGTAGCAACTGCTGACTGCTGCCTCCCATGTTCTCCCCTCAGCCCACCTCTTGGGCAAGACAAGAGAGTTCCTCAGGGCAGCACATAAGGGGCAGCCCACGGCCATAGCCTCACTTAGCTGAGGCCCAAATCTTCTGGCCACTGGTACTTGGAGGCTAGCTGTGGGCAGAGAGGGTCTCAGGAGGGGCTGCCCCTAATGCATGAACACTGTGACTGGGCCTCTGCCATTCGGCAGAAAAGCAGCGTGGGCTGAGCTCGTGGGGAGCTGGGCTCATCAGGAAGCTGCTGTGGGCAGGAAGCTGCTGGCTAGACCCAACTTTCACAGGCTCAGTAGTGCAACCCATGGGGTCAGTCAAGGGTAGGTAGTGTCCCTGTAGCACTGGTGGCTTTGTTCCAGGGGGATGTCTCTGTGATCCACTGAGACTGGCCACAGTGCTGTTGTCAGCTACCACCTCCCTCCCCTAATCCCAGATTATCTAGACATGGGGCCAGACCAGGCCTTGGGAGTGGGGGCCCGAAACCACAGCTCATCCAGTAGGGAGTCACCTGCGAACTCAGCATCCACCTTTTGCGCCAGGGGTCTCCCTCACAGTCTCAAGATCCAGAAACCTCCCAGAAGGGGCCCAGACTCTGCCCCCTCTTTGGGCACCCCAGCTTGTCGAGGGTGGTGAGGGCAGTGAGACTGGGGAGGGCTAACTTCGCTGCAGTCACACAGGGGCCAGGCCACAGAAGTCCTGGAGATATCCTGAGAAATCTGGCCTGTAGGTGTCTGAGCAGATGAGGGTTGGGGTCAGATCTGGAAAAGTCAGGTTCCCTGGGCACTAGTTCCCCAGGGCTGTCATCACAGATGACTGCAATCTGCATGACTTAAAACAACAGAAGCTTATTCTCTCACACTTCTGTTAGGGTAGCAGTAGGAAATTAAGAAATCACCAGGGCTGTGCTCCCTCCAGAGGCTCTGGGGAGGACCCCTCCTTGTCTCTTTCAGCTTCTGATGGCCCCAGGTGTTCTTGGCTTGTGGCTGCATCACCCGATCTCTGCCTCCATCTTCATGTGACATTTCCTCTTCTCCCCATGTCTCTCTGTGTATGTCTCTCACACAGACACTTGTCATTGGATTTAGCGTTCATTTGGAGAGTCCAGGATGATCTTACCTTGAGATCCTTCATTTCGAACTTCTGCAAAGACCTTTTCCCAAATACGGTTTCCCCAAACAATGTGTGAATGTTTCCTAAACATTCACAGGTTCTGGGGTTAGGACATGAACATATCTTTTTGGTGTCATCATTCAGCCTCCCATCAACTGCCCTGGGTTGAATACAAGGAATACAATTTATTTCCCCCAGGGTTTGCTTGAATGTACAAGGAGGACAGATACAGAACAGAAGAGAGAAGCGTTGGACTTTTCCCTCTTCCCTTGGGGGCAGGGCATTTGCTTTTCAAGTAATGGGTGTTGCTGGCACATGGACCTTGCCCATCTAGTCCATGCCACTCCTGTGGCCTCTCGGGATCTTTCCATTGAAGTCCCTGAAGTCCCTCACTGGCCTGTCTCTGGGCTGACTTGTAATTCCCCCGGATGCGTTGAACGTCTCCTATCTAAAAATGTTCCCCTCTTGTCTCTGTCCAGCACAGACTGTAGTTACTTCTAGGAACTTGATTTCAGCATCAATTAGCATGCCTCAGATGGCCTAAGAGGGAGAGAATGTCCCTTCTGCCCTGGCGCATCTTGGAAATGTTTTTGAGTTGCAGCCCTGGGAGGGGAAGTGAATGAAGATTCCAAGTACCCTCAGATCCATTGCTGCTTTTTTGTGTGTGTGGAGGGAGGGGTCTTTCCAAAGATAGGATTCCTGATAGGAGAGGGCAGGAAGGAGAGCTGGGCTTTGTTCTCACAGGCAAGACCTCCTTTCACCTAACTCGGGGATGCTGGGGATAGTGGGGCTTCTAACACAGGTGCATTTAAAAAGCCTCATTTGCTAAGTCAGAGGTGACCACTGTCAGCCGAGCTGGCTTTGGCTGAATTTGGAGGGCTGAGGGCCGGCAGCAGGGTATTCTTACCAGCTCCAGGAAGAGGCACCCCAGCCAGAAGCCTTCCATTCTTCTCCTACTTGTTATTTCATAGGCATGAAAACAAGTTTCCATCTAACCGTGCTTCCTCCCAGAGGCTCTCATGCTTCAGGCCTGCTAGTGATCCCACTGGGCCCACCCCCTCTTCCTGGGGGCTGTGTGGATCCACCTGGAAATGGCTGCTCCCAGCATCTTGGGGATCTGGGTCCATTGCCCTCTGCCTGGTGGAGCCTCTGGGCCACCCCGGGTGCCTTTCCCACCTCACCTGCTGGGCTAGGGTCTGGGGCTATGACAAGGATGCATGCAGCTTCTAGACAAACTTGGGTCCCTGAGCCACCCCTTCTCATAGTCACCCTGGGCAGGTGACCACACACCGTGTCTGCTGGGACAGTCTGGGTTACACCTGCTGTCCTGCTGTTCTCTCCTAGTCAGCATCTGCCCTACCTTGGCATATTCACTTTGATTCCTTCTTCTTCTTTTTTTTTAATTGAAATGAATCCACGTAACATAAAATTAACCATTTTAATGCACAATTAACCATTTTAGTGTACAATTCAGTGGTATTTAGTACATTCACAATGTCATGCAGCCATCGATTCTCTTTAGTTCCAGAACATTTTCATTCTCTCCAAAGGAAACCCTGGACCTATGAGGCAGTCTCTCCTTGTCATGCCCTCCCACCCCCAGCTCCTGGGAACTACTCATCTGCTTTCTGACCCTATGGATTTACCTATTCTTTTTTTTTTTTTTTTTTTTTTTTGTGACGGAGTCTCGCTCTGTCACCCAGGCTGGAGTACAGTGGCCGGATCTCAGCTCACTGCAAGCTCCGCCTCCCAGGTTTACGCCATTCTCCTGCCTCAGCCTCCCGAGTAGCTGGGACTATAGGCGCCCACCACCTCGTCCGGCTAGTTTTTTGTATTTTTTAGTAGAGACGGGGTTTCACCGTGTTGGCCAGGATGGTCTCGATCTCCTGACCTCATGATCCGCCCGTCTCAGCCTCCCAAAGTGCTGGGATTACAGGCTTGAGCCACCGTGCCCGGCCTTTTTTTCTTTTTTTTTTTTTGAGGGGGAGTCTTGCTCTGTTGCTCAGGCTGGAGTGCAGTGGTGCAATCTTGGCTCATTGCCAGCTCCGCCTCTGGAGTTCATACCATTCTCCTGCCTCAACCTCCCGAGTAGCTGGGACTACAGGCGCCCACCACTACGCCTGACTAATTTGTTTGTATTTTTAGGAGAGACAGGGTTTCACCGTGTTAGCCAGGATGGTCTTGATCTCCTGACCCCGTGACCCACCTGCCTTGGCCTCCCAAAGTGCTGGGATTACAGGTGTGAGCCACCACGCCCAGCCGGATTTACCTATTCTGAATATATAACATAAATATGTGGTCTTGCATCTGTCTGCTTTCACTTACATAAGGTTTTTGAGGTTGACCATGTGGTCAGTACTCCCTTCCCTTTTCATGGCTGAGTAATATTCCCTTGCACAGTTCTGCCACATGTCCTTATCCACTCATCCGCTGATGGACCTTTGGGTCGTTTCCTTCTTCTGGCTACTGTAATTTGTGCTACTATGAGCATCCATGTACAAGGTTTTATTTGAATACCTGTTTTCCTTCCGTTTGATTTTTTAGTGGTCCCTGTTTGGGTGATATATTGTGTGGTCACCCTACCCTTAGGGGGCCTCCCTAAGCCCTGGACTCCCATTTTCCCAGGCTTGCTGACTTGTGTCTTTTTGTTGAGAAGCTGTGTGGGACAAACCCACACCCTGGGATGTTGCCATCAGCGGTGGTAGCAAGTGCAGAGAGACTGCCCAGCCTGTGGCAGGTGCCCGCATCCACTGCCTGGCTCTTCTCCCTGAATTCTGAGGCTCCGGGGGAGCCAGCCTGAGGATTGTTGGGACCTGCCAGAGGTTGGGGATCTGTGGTTCTGGGCTCTGGAGACACAGGATTTAAATATACTATGAGGTGACACAGCCCGAAGGTCTTTGTTTCTGTGGACTTCTAACTGCTGCCTGGCCCATGGACAACTGGCCACGGCCACCCAGGACCACGGCCACCCAGAGCCATGGCTGGCTGCAGGGAGAGAAGAGGCCTCCCTGTCGTGTTTTCTGGCAGGTCCCTGCTTGACACTCAGTGTCTGCAGAGGGCTGCATTCCTCAAGCCCCGGAGAACAAAGGGCTTATACATGGTTCCCCGGGATGGGAGCCTGGCGTGGCCTCTGTATGTGAAGGTCAGTCCTGCCTCTGGGCAACAGGGAAAGGAGTGCAGAGCTGGACTTAGTGGAGCCCCTCGGGATGCCCGTGCCCTTGGTTCACTGGCAGCCACCCAACACAGGCACTGTTTGCTCTGTACCTGCAAAGGGGCGAGGGCCCCTTCTGACCCTATCGGGCTCTCCCAGGCCATTGCTGGCCCTGCAGGGGAAAGTGAGCCTGGGAGGCCTGTCCAAGACTCAGCAGCATCTGCAGCCCTCCACGTCCTCTCTCCCCGTCAGCTGTGCTCCCAGTGGCCCTCCTAAACCTTTTGTTTGAGTTTTACCATTTACTAACAGAGAGGAACCTTTCTGCATTCACCGGATTATTTCCTGCTAATTGTGACTTGGAAATTCACCGCTGGTGGAAGCTGAGCTTTTCAATAAAAGTGAAGCCCCTGCCTGATGCTGGCAGCTCGGGTGGGCCAGGAGGATCTGTGTCCGGCTGGAACGCCTGGAGGAAACTCTCTCTCCAAGTCAGATCCCCACTAGAGGCAGCTGTTAGGAAAGGGAAGCACATTAGGCCGACTCTCGAAGCCAGCTGTCATTGCACCTTCCTGGGCTTGAAATGTGGTTCAAGCAGGCCATATTCCTGGTTCTCATGGCTGCTGTCCTTTGCTGTCCTGGTCCTGGCACCATGTTGCAGATCTCACCTGGATTAGTCCCCAGGTCCCCTCCCTGCATTTCCGGGTGGCAGTTTCTATTTTATGGAAATAATAGATGCTCTTCACTTTCTTGACTTTGCTGGACGGAGCCCACCTTGCCTAGTGCCAGGTGTGAAGTCTGAGGGTCGGCCCTACGCACCTGCGTGGTGTTCCGTGTGCAAGACAAGTGTCCTCCCTGTCCACGCCTCGGTCAGCAGGGGCAAGTTCACCAAACGAGCTGACCCCGTGAACCACAGGCAAGTTCTGGTAATTTCGTCCTCACCCTTGGCTGAGCTTCAAGCTTATGACTTTTCTTGTTTAATTTAATTTCTCTATTGAAAACAACCCCAGTCTTTACGGATTTTACTTTTGTGACTCTTAATGAACCTTTTCTCTTGAAGGAAGAAATAGGACTCTGGATTCTTTTTCTGTGGTCTCTGAATAGGGACTAAGGGGCTGGGGCTGAGCTTTCAGAATTTCAAGTGTAAGATGCCCTGGGGGAGACGGCTTTCTGGGCCACCTCAGGAAATTTAGAATCTGCAGGGCCTAGGAATCTGCATATTTGGCAAGTTCACCCAGCAGATTCGAATGCATATGGTTTTTGGCTCACATGGAGAGCAGTGGATCCTGGAGGAGGAAAGGTTTCAGTGTAGCTAAAACCTCAGCACAAAGCAAACCTCCGAGGCTTAGCCAGGAACAGGGCTCTCATTGTGCTGTGCCCCCCACTCCCTGCCTTGTGTCTCCTAGAAAACCTCTGATCGTTCACACTCCAGTAATCTCCTTCCTTCCTCCACCTGTCCATTCGTCTGCTCACTTCCTCTCACTTATTTTCCTGAGCATCTACAAAGTACTGGTCTCCAGGAATAGGCAGACGCTTGCAGACAGACTCTGTCGGGGAGGGGTAGCCGGGACAGGGACCATGTGGCCTAAGTGAGGCTTGCAGAGGGGCCACACAGGAGAGAGATCAGAAAAGGTCCCATAGTGGTGACATGTGGCTGAGTGTAACTCGTTGTCTCTGCATGGAGTCGGGAGCTTCCAGCCTGAGGCCATGGACTGCCTTCCTGAGTGCCTGAGTGTGGATTGGGAGCCCTGGTGGCAGCTGAGTCCTGGTGGTGACTGAGCTCCGGTGGTAACCGAGCCCTCGTGGTGACTAAGTCCTGGTTGTGACTGAGTTCTGGTAGTGACCAGTCCCTGGTAGTAACTGAGCCCTCGTGGTGACTAAGCCCTCGTGGTGACTGAGCCCTGGTAGCAACTGAGGCCTGGTAGTGACTAAGCCCTGGTGGTGACCGAGCCCTAATAACGACTGAGCCCTGGTGGTGGCTGAGTCCTAGTGGTGACTAAGCCCTGGTGGCAACTGAGCTCTTGTGGTGACTGACCATTTGTGGAACTGAGCCTTGGTGGTGACTGAGCCCTGGTGGTGACTGAACCCTAGTGGCAACTGAGCCCTCATGGTGACTGAGCTCTGGTGGTGACTGAGCCCTCGTGCTGACTGAACCCTAGTGGTGACTGAGTCCTGGTGGTGACTGAGCATTTGTGGTGATGGATGACTGAACCCTAGTGGCAACTGAGCCCTTATGGTGACTGAGCACTTGTGGTGACTGAGCCTTCATGGTGACTGAGCCCTGGTGGTGACTGAGCCCTGGTGGTGTCTGAGCCATTGTGGTGACTGAACCCTGGTAAGGACTGAGCCTTGGTGCTGTCTGAGTGCTGGTAGTGACTGAGCCCTGGTGTTGGCTGATCCCTGGTAGCCACTGAGCCCTGGAGGTGACTGAGCCCTGGTGGTGACTAAACCCTGGTAGCAACTGAGCCCTGGTGATGTGCTATGCAGAGAGGGCTCATACATGTTTTGGGTTGACTATTTGTATTGGACACAAATCTTGGATTCCCTCAGTGATATTTACCATATCTGGATGGTGCTGCCATCTTTGGGGACAACTGGTCACTAGCCTTGGAAGTGGGGGCTCCCCTTTGGCTGCTGTCACCAGATATTTGCAGGAGAGTTCTGGCTCCTTCTACTGCTCTGACCTTAGATAAAACCCCCCACCTTAGGGCGTGGGATGTGACATCTTTTACAGGATGTTGGAGTTCAGAGCCCTGAGAGCTGACAAGTTCCTCCTCGTCCCTCCTTAGCACTGAATCCCTGGGAGCTGAGTTTCTCCTGGTAGCCTGATCAGAGAGGAGAGCTACGTGCTGGGCACCTGCAGAGCTGGCAGCAGGCTGTGGTGCAGCACTCTGGCGGGCAGCACACACCTTTACGCCTCCTCTCCTTCCCTCACCCTGGCTAGCCTGGGTTTGTGGTTTGTACCTTACGAATAAAATCTCAGCCCTTGAATCCTTGCTTCAGGCTTAGTTTGCTAGAAAATGCAGGCAGAGGCCTATTATTTTTGTCTGGCTTAGGGTGAAGGGGGTTTTGCTTTGTTCTAGTTTCTTCTGGGATCTGCTGATACAAAACCCTAGTCTAGCTCACAGCAGAGGGCTCAAGTCGTCATGGAACAGAAGCAACCATCTGTTCATTTCTGTGTTTCTGCTGGTGGTGAGCAGGACCCCCAAGAGTTCTGGTTGCTGCCTCAGGAAGACAGAGAACTGTGTTCCCTGTAACCACTTGAAAAAGAGGGGAGCTATTTGTGTGTGCGCATGCCCTTGTAGGTGAGCATGCATGTGTGCATGGCATGTATATTGCGTATACACATATATAGGCTCATGTGCATGTGTATGCATGCATACACGTGCGTGCATGTATGGGCACAGGTGCATATATGCATATGTATTTGCATGCATATTGCACCCACATGTGTACATGCGTGCATGCACACACATGCATATGCATATATGTATGCATGTGTGTTACCCACATGTGCAGGTGTGTGTGTGTGCGTGTGTGCGTGCAGGTGCAAATGACCTGCCCTCAGAGGACACACTGCAAAGGGGAGAGTACTCGCAAGCCCTGCATCTTTTGGGAGCCTTAGCCTCATGTGGGGCTCCAGAGCAGCACCGTCCCCTCGTCTTGCCCCTGCTTGGAGCCCCTCTTGTGTGGGATGTGTTGGGCACCTGGATGGACACCTCTTGTCCCCTTCTGCTCTGCCCACTTGGTTCTTGGTGATGTATCCTTCTCCACAGCTGTGATGACTTGCTCTTTCCGTTTAGCTGTAATTAGGTTCCATAAGACATCTCCTGCTGTGAGTTCTGGTTCAGTAATTACTACATCTTTCAGGTTCAGAGAAACCTGAATCTTTCCTTTTAGTAATTTAACAGAATATTTTACACTGTAAGGGCTAAATACCCTCCAGATTCCTCAGTCTTCCCCAAAGCAACTCTGAGAGGTGTTGCCTTGCTTACTGAGAAAGGCTGGTTTTCCTTTTATTTCTCTCTCCAGTGTCATTTCGGATTTGCATGGGGCCCTGGCCTCCCTGTGTGAGATAGAAATCTTGTGGTCTGTTCCCAAGGTGGCCAGTGGCATAAAGCCCTGTGAGATGAACTGCTGGAGTCTTCCACTGTGCACTTGCCAGCCTGGGGTGTGGGGCGCTCATGCTGTCCACATCATTAAGAAGATTTCCTTTCTTTCCTTTAATCCCCACTCTAAATACTGTGTTGGGCTGCTGCTGATAACAGTGGGAAGATGCAAAGCCACCCTTCTTGGAATGAAGTGGCCAGGCTGGTCCACGCCCATGTGTGCTTCTTGGTCTGCTTCCCTCCCACCGTCTGGCCACCACCACCACTGTCCTGGGCCACAGAACAGTCTCCAAACGCTCCTTCTGCTTCTGCTTGCACCCCCTTCCAACCCATTCCCTACACATCAGTGAGATGTACCTGGGACCCTGACAGCTCTGCCTTAAAGGGGGCAGTGGGCTCCCATTGCTCTGGGAATGAAAGTCCAGCTCCTTCCCGGGGCTGCCTGGTCCTGCTGGGTCTGGCCTCTGTTCCTTGCCAGCCTACCCTCACCCCTTCCCTGCGCTACCTGGAGGGGGGTGGTGTTCCTTCTTTCTGTCCTGGACACCATGTACACCCTTCTGTCCTGGATGCCAGCCTCAGGCTGTTAGAGATGGGAGGTGGGGCATACAGCTTTTGCTCAGATGTGGCCTTTCCAGGGGAGGGAGGCTGTTCATACAGGACCTCTGCCCAAGAGTAGGGCGAGACTTACCCTGGGGTTTGGAAGCAGAGAAGGAGCAGCCTTCCTTCTCCCTGCCTCCTGTGGGGAGACCCTGCTCATGTTGTCCTAGGGACTGTGTTCACCTTTGATGGGGAGGTCACCAGTGTCTGCTTTGGGAACCTTGCACTCTGAGGCCATTTCCTTTGGCCTGGGCTTTCTAGGAACACCAATGAGAGTTCTGCCTTCCTGCCTACTCCTTCATCTTGTTTTCAGTTAGCCCAGACTTGGCCAAGGAAAGGAAATACCACATTTTGGTCCTCACTTGAACCCCAACAGAGTCCTCAGTGTGTGTGGCTTCCCTGCTTGGATGCTTCTTCCCCAGCCACAATCTGAATTCTAGACCCTGCGTTATTTCCTTCTCATAACACCAAGGCTGCTATTGCAACTTGAAGTGATAAATATATTCATGTATTTTGTTGGACGACCATCTCCCCAAATGGACCATAATACCCCCCCGAAAAGGGCAGGACAGTGCCTCTCTTTTACCCCTCATTGCCTGTAGCACCTGGCAGGTGCAGCACTTGGCGGGTTTTCAGGCCGCCAGGAAGCTCATAGAGGTCTGGCCTGCAAACAGTGCCCACAGGAGTGGCACACCTGCTCCAAAAGAGCTGTAGGAAGGCAGCTGTGAGGGGAAGGGGTGACATGGTCATTGACCTTACCTTGGTCACCATCTTTGGGCTTCAGTTGCCCTCCCATAAAATGGGAATCCTAACAATTGGGTAATTAATCCATGGGGATTTTCAGTAGGTGACAGAGATTGCTGTGATTCTTTGAAAACTTTCCATGGTATTTGCAGTAGCTGATACCATAAATATGTTGTTTCCAAGTGTTAAGTGCAAAGATTAGAGATGCCCTGGCTAAATAAGTATTTTCTTTCTACCCCATGGAGGTGAGGATGAGCAGGAAGACACTACAATGGCATCTGTTTACTAAAGCTGCTCAGGAGGGGTAGGGGCTGTAGTGGGCATCCTACAGATGGAACATTCTGGAACAGTTTGACAGTCCCTTGAACCCCCAGCTTGGTGCTTTCTAATCCCACCACAGGAAGGGAATTCTACGGGTGTTCATAGGGTCCCGTGAGGGAACCAAAGACCACAGATGAGATGAACTAGTGAACCCCAGAGGAGGGCAAAGTCAGGTGGACCAATGGGGACACAGAGTTCTCCTCCTCCAGCCCCTCCCAACCCTGCAATTAGCTCAGGTCTGGCTATCAAAGCTTGGTTTTGAATCGACAAGTGGACTCAATTCTTGTGGTCTTGTGTGGAAGACACAGCGATGGTGTGAGGCAGGGAGGGCATGTAGCTCTCCTGAATCTTCCCCCATCTTGGAACTGGTTGGGGGAGGCTGCAAGATGGGGAGAGTGGCTCCTTCCACAAGGTAAAGCCAGACATACAGCCAGGTGCAGTTATTTTGTTTGGTTTGATTCCATGTGGATTGCCTGCCTCTCCCTTAGACCATAAGCTCCACTGTGCCTAGATCTGGTGCATCCCAAAGCTCAGTAAGTATTGACTGGAAACTTGGATGGGAGAACATGCTTAGATTTTGAGGAAAAGTCAGACACCCCCCTCTTTTGAGGTTTGCTGATCTCATCACTTCTGGGCATTCTCAGTGATCCCATTGCCCCTTACCAGTCCTGGCCAAAGTGCCCTGTGCACACCCCTTCCAGCTCCCTGCCTGTTTTAGTCCATTCTCATGCTGCTGTAAAGAAGTACTTGAGACTGGGTGATTTATAAAGGAAAGAGACTTAACTGACTCACAGTTCTACAGGACTGGGGAGGCCTCAGGAAACTTATAATCATGGAGGAAGGGGAAGTGAACATGCCCTTCACATGGTGACAGGAAGGAGAAGTGCTGAGCGAAGTAGGGGAAAAGCCTCATATAAAACCATTAGATCTCGTGAGAAGTCACTCACTATCATGAGAACAACATGAGGGTAACCGCTCCATTATTAAATTACTTCCTACCAGGTACCTCCCATGACATGTGGAGATTATGGGAGCTACAATTCAAGATGAGATTTGTGTGGGGATGCAGCCAAACCATATCATTCTACTCCTGGCCCCTCCCAAATCTCACGTCTTTACATTTCAAAACCAATCATGCCCTTCCAACAGTTCCCCAGAGTCTTAACTCATTCTAGCATTAACCCAAAAGTCCAAGTTCAAACTCTCTTCTGAGACAAGGCAAGTCCCTTCCACCTATGAGCCTGTAAAAATCAAAAGCAAGTTAGTTACTTCCTAGATACAATGGGGGTACAGGCATTGGGCAAATACACCTATTCCAAATGGGAGAAATTGGCTAAAATGAAGGAACTACAGGCCTCATGTAAGTCTGAAATCCAATAAGATAATCATTAAAACTTATAGTTCCAAAATGATCTCCTTTGACTTCATGTCTCACATCCAGGTCATGCTGATGCAAGAGGTGGGCTCCCACAGCCTTGGGCAGCTCCACTCCTGTGGCTTTGTTGGGTACAGTCCCCTTTCTAGCCATTTTCATGGCTGGTGATGAGTGTCTGTGGCTTTTCCAGGCACTTGGTGCAAGCTGTCAGTGGATCTACCATTCTGTGGTCTGGAGGATGGTGGCCCTCTTCTCACAGCTCCACTAGGCAGTGCCCCAAATGGGGACTCTGTGTGGGGGCTCCCCTTCTGCACTGCCCTGGCAGAGGTTTTCCACAAAGGCTCCAACCCTGCTGCAAACTTCTGCCTGGACATCTGGTTTCCTGATTCTGGCATTCTTTCTACATTAGTTAGCAGGCATTCCATCCCAAGGAAGGACTTTCCTTTATTAAATTTATCATACTGGTATTAATTACATTTGCTAATTCCACCAATTAATCTTATTTATTAAACTTATTTATAAATAATAATATTATTAATAACATTACTAATATGTTCATTTATTAAATTTATCATTCAAATTATATATGTATGGACTTACAGTTTTCTTTTTTTGATGGACTATAATCCATGTTATTTATTTTTCTGCTCCAATTGTCATAGATTTGACTCTAGAGAGCCCCTTCCAGCTGGCCCTGACCCTTTCTGACAACTCAGCACCCCCTGTGAGTGTCCCCTTCTTCCAGCCTTGTCTCACACGCTGCTTTCCCGTGGAAGTGCTGGTGAGACTTTTCTGAGTCCTCAGATACTGATCACAGTTCAGGAACCTGGGACCTCAGTGCAGGATCTTCACAGGCTGAGATGGATGTCTCTCCAATAGCCCATGTTGGTGGAGATTGGCAATTTTGTCTTTTGGAGGTGTGTGTTTGTGTGTGTATGTAGGACATATAGGACCTATATTTTCTATCTTCAGTTTTGGAGCATGATGGGGTTAAACACCAACTCTACTCTGATGAAGCTGCCCTGAAACTGTTAAGTTGGGTAAATACTTGGCCACAGTGCATCCATGTCTGACTTAATCCTTCTTCACAGAAGAAGCAGCTTTTCTTTTTTTTCTTTTTTTGAGATAGAGTCTCAATCTTGTTGCCCAGGCAGAAGTGCAGTGGCACAATCTCGGCTCACTACAACCTCTGCCTCCCGGATTCAAGAGATTCTCCTGCCTTAGCCTCCCGAGCAGCTGTGATTACAGGCATGTACCACCATGCCTGGCTTATTTTTGTATTTTTAGTAGAGATACGGTTTCACCATTTTGGCCAGGCTGGTTTTGAACTCCTGACCTCAGGTGATCCACCCGCCTTGGCCTCCCAAAGTGCTGGGATTACAGGTGTGAGCCACCGTGCTTTTCAAATCGATGCCTGCAAAATGTTGCCAGCATGGCAGGGGCTGAACAATGGTTCCCTCCCTGTCTTCTCTCTTGCTCCAAGGGCAGAGATTCTTGTTAGGTTTTCTGTAGGCTCCAGATATCCCTGCAGAGTCTCCTGCCCAGATGCTAAGCAGACATTTGCTAACCCTTTGGGTTCCTTTTCAATCAGCATTTATGTGTCTGTGTGTGTACATATGTGCATGGCATATATGTGTGGCTGCATGCACATATATGCACATGTATGTGCATGTACACACATGTATATGTGCATGGATGCATGCGTGTACATATATGCACATGGGTGCATAGGCATGTGTGCCTGTGTGTATGCACGAGTGTGCATGGATGCACACATGCATGTCCATGTAAGAGGCTGTGTGAAGGACCAACTGATCATTGGCAAGAGGAGTCGCATCCAGGCTGCTGTGGAGAGCTCTCCAGTGCTGGGATGCTCTTCACCCATCTGCAAGAACAGTGATTTATTAGGGTTAAAACAGAAACAAATTCTTTCTGTGTAGCGTGTGCCAAAAATAGGCACAGACATTTTTAATGTAATGTCTCTGGGAGTAAAGAACAGATTGTCAGTAATGTGAACCTGCCATTCCCTCCATCTGAGACTGAGCCCCCAATCCTTGCAGGCATTCAAGTCCAGAGGAGCCCCCTAGGTGGGTTGGACAGGCTGACCTCTAGGATTCCTTCCTGCTCCGAGGGGGCATGGCTTCCTCAGATGCTGTCACAGTCCTGGGAGAAAGGGGCCTGGCAGAGTTAGCCATGGCACCCCCAACCCCCTCAGCACTCCAGTCCCCACCCGAGGTCCCAGGGAAAGACTGGGATGCTACTTTTCACTAAAGTGGAAATGAATGATTAGGCTGAGTGTATCTCCTCCAAGGCTCCATTTTTCTTGCTTTTTAATGTTTGCCGAGTCCTTCTGTGAGCCAGCCTCAATGTCAGATTCCTTTTGTGACTTCTCTGATTAAAGTTTTACAGCCTCCTTGGGGGATGTGTGTGTATCCCTGTCACTCTCACAGGCCAGGCAGGCGAAGATCAGGGAGGTCAGTGATTTCTTCTGAATTTGTCCCACCAGGGAGAAACTGCCTGCCTGAATTCCACACCAGCCCTGCCTGGGACTGTAGAGCGAGGTGTGGCTGCTTCTCACCCTCAGTTTCTAGGCCAAGGACTTTTGGCCAGGGTGAGCTGGCGGTACTCAATCCTCCCTCCCTCCTTCCCTCTTTCCTTCTCTACCTGCCTGCTCCCTCCTACCCTCCTTCCTTCCATTTGCCGAACACTCTACGTGTTGGGGATTTAGCAGTAACTCCCCTGTCCCCACCTTGTCCCTGTCCTCCAGGGGCTGCTGGTGTGCAGAGGAAGGCAGGGGACAGATCCTAACCACACTGTGATGTGTGTGTGCTTTGGTGTTCTAGAAGCACACAGCAGGAGCCCTGAGCTCAGCCCCAGGTGACAGCATCCAGAAGGCTTCCTGGACGAGGGGTTCCTGGAGCACCCCATTTGCCCTCCCACCTCAGGGCCTTTGCACCTGCTGCTCTTGCTGCTTGGGGCATTGTTCACCTGGGGATCTGTGTGGCTCCCTCCTGCCTCCATGACCACCACATGGAAAACTGTCTTCCCTCTAGCCCATCCCTGTTCACATAGATCAGCTCATATCCACGTATATGTAATACTAATGATTTTCTGCCCCTTACTGACTAGATCATAAGCTTTCTGAAGGCAGGTGTTTTGATTGCTTTCATCATGGGCAGCCTGGGTTCTGACCCCAGACAGGGGGAATGAACTGGGCCATTACTGGGGTCATGGGAAGCGGGGTGCTGCTCATAGCCTGCCTGTAGCCGGGGACCTCTGATTCACCTGCTCACAGGTGCGAACACCACCTCACCCCTCCGAAATTCCCACGGGCACACGGTACTTCTCTGGTGCAGCAAAGGATGGTTCCTGAATGGTTACGGGTTTGAGACAAGATAAGTGCAGAAATTGAGAAGAAGCATTTAGAAACTTTTGTAGCAATTTTCTGGGTAATTTTATGTCTGTTGAATCTAATAGAAAAATTTGGACTTGTATTTTGTATCTTTTTTCCTTTTATTTTCCAGTCATTCATTTTATCGTATTTTACAAAAGTACTGGTTTGTGACAAATTGAAAATAAAAAAATGTATCCTTCACCACAGATAGCTTGATAAGCGCTGCTTTCAAGAACTGTGTTGTTTACACTGGATGACATTTAGGGCATGTTTGTGGCCCTAGACGGTGGCTAAAACAGAATGCCGAGAGAATGGGGGTGAAAGGGATGAGTCAGGGACAGGTCATGAGCAGCTGCTGTAGGAGCTGATCCCTTAACACCTGGAGGAAAGGGAAGGGGTGACTTCAAATCTTCCAGTGTCTGAAAGGCTGCCTTGGGAAGGCTGACCAATTTGGTGTGTCTCCCATGGGTAGAGTTAGAATTTTGTCCCCAGAAGACACTTAGAAATATTCATAGGATGAAAATGTGAATTAATGAATAATGTGTACTGAATATGAGTATGAATTAATAAATAATGAATGTTTTGTCCATCCATCCATCCATTCACCCATCCATCCTCTATCTCTCATTTATCCATTCATCCCTCCATCATTTATTTAAGCATCTATTATTTAAGCATTTATTAAGCACCTGTATATCTGTTATGGTCCAGGCACCGTTCTAAGGGCTGAGGACATAACAGTGGACAAAGCACACCAGTTCCTGCCCTCACAGTCCTGACATCCTGGTAGGGGAGGAGGGCAGCCAGGCAAGTCATCGAGTGCCATGGTTGTGCTTTGTGCTAAGGGCTATGAAGGAAAGAGAATGGTGGGTGGTGGGTTGACTTTGGGTTGGATGGCTGGAAAAGCTTATCTAAGGAGACGGCCTTCAGCCTGAGACTGGAGCGTGAGAAGGAGCCACCCTTGTGGGCATCTGGGGAAGGACATGTTGGTGGAAGAGACAGAGAAGTGTGTTCAGGAAGCTGGGAGAGGGCGCTGGGCACTTGAGCGGGATGCGGTGTGGCTGTGGGATTAGGCGAGGCCAGACTGGGGGGCCAGGCCTTGGACATCACAGTAAGTGCCGTGGGATTTTTATTTTTTTTTTGCAGGTACAAAGGGAAGCCCCTGGGGGTTAAGCCAAAGGAGTGGCCTGGTCTGACCTAGACAGACATATGTTTATCTTAGATGGGACAAGTGGTATGGTAAGGACAGTTGTCTAATAATACAGTGAGCTCCTGGCCCTGCAGGCGTTTCAGTGGGATGTGGTGAACACTGGCCAGGCATATTTTGCCCCTGAAAGTGGCTGGGGCTCTTCTGAGGACCACACTGTCCCCACAAACACACACACTGTTGGGTTCCCGGGACTGGAAAGCTGGCCATGGGTCACAAAGCCAACGCCTGTGCAGGCGAAGTGGGTGATGATGTAGCCAGGTGAGAATGCCCGTGTGGCACTGTGGGGCCAGGGGGACTGGGGCAACCTTTGGGTGTCTTCTGCTGGTGGCCCTGTGGGAGGGTGGGCTGGTGGTACCACATCTCCAGCTTGCACAAGAGAACTCAGAGGTTGGGATTTTATTTTATTTTTATATTTATTTATTTATTTATTTATTTTTGAGTTGGAGTCTCACCTCTGTCACCCAGGTTGGAGTTCAGTGGCACAATCTTGGCTTACTGCAACCTCTGTCTCCCAGGTTCAAGTGATTCTCCTGCTTCAGCCTCCTGGGTAGCTGGGATTATAGGCGCCTGCTACCACACCCAGCTAGTTTTTGTTTTGTTTTGTTTTGTTTCGAGAGGGTGTTTTGCTCTTGTTGCCCAGGCTGGAGTGCAGTGGCGTGATCTCAGCTCACTGCAACCTCTGCCTCTTGGGTTCTAGTGATTCTCCTATCTCAGCCTCCTGAGTAGCTGGGACTACAGGCGTGCGCCACCACGCCTGGCTAAGTTTTGTATTTTTAGTAGAGATAGGGTTTCACCATATTGGCCAGGCTGGGATTCTTTTTGGGGAACAAACAAGTAAACTTGCCTGACATATAGGCTTGTCTGGGATTTGGACTTTTAAGTCCTCATGACTCAGTTCACTGGCCTGGCTCCTTGTGGTACTTCCAAGGTCCTCTCAATTAAAAGTCATGAATAGGCCGGGTGCGGAGGCGCATGCCTGTAATCCCAGCACTTTGGGAGGCCAAGGCGGGTGGATCACGAGGTCAGGAGATCAAGACCATCCTGGCTAAAATGGTGAAACCCCATTTCTACTAAAAATACAAAAAATTAGCTGGGTGTGGTGGCGGGCGCCTGTAGTCCCAGCTACTCATGAGGCTGAGGCAGGAGAATGGCATGAACTCGGGAGGCGGAGCTTGCAGTGAGCCGAGATTGCACCACTGCACTCCAGCCTGGGCGACCGAGCAAGACTCCATCTCAAAAAAAAAAAAAAAAAAAAAAAGTCATGAATAAAACTAAAAACAGCAAGTCATGTGGCAGGCACTGCCCCAAACATCCAGGTACATGTTAGTTCACTTAGTCCTCAATTCTACCTACCAGGCAGGTACTATTGTTATTTACACCACTTTGTAGATGAAGAGACAGAGGAGTAAAGTTTCTGTAAGCTGCCCTGCGTCCACAGCCACCAGGGGAAGGACAGTGCTGGAGCCTGGTACCATATTGTGTGAAGACGGTACTCAAATTTGAGGTTCCACCATCCCAAGCAAACTCTCCTCATTTGTCTTCCAGTTTTGGGATGAAGAGGTAACAGAGACCTCAAAAAGAAACCTTATACCCATTAAGCAGTCCCTCTCTATTTCTCCCCTCCCCCAGCCCTTAGCAATAATGAATCTGATTTCTGTTTCTATGGATTTGCCTATTCCAGATGTTTCACATGAATGAAATCATAAAATATGTGACCTTTCGTGACTGGCTTCTTTCATTCAGCATAATGTCTTCAAAGCTCATCCAAGCCATAGCACACATCAGAATTTCCTTCTTTTATGACTGAGTAATATTCCATTATACGGATGGGCCATACTTTGTCTATCCATTTATAAGTCTTAGGTTGCTTCAAGGAATGAATTTCTAATGTGAAATGTCTGGCATCAGGCTGGGGGCTGTGCCCCTCAAAATGCCCCTTCCCTGATGATGTTCCCTCCTTCCTCCCCACGGGCCCTGCCATCAGCTGTGGGTCACAGCTGAGGTGTGGATTCCGGCTGCAGGGGCTGCTCTGGCTTCCTGATTTCCAGCATCATCTGGTACAAAAACCAAACAAACAGCCTGATGTGGCGGCTCACGCCTGTAATCCCAGCACTTTGGGAGGCCAAGGCCAGCAGATCACCTGAGGTCAGGAGTTCGAGACAAGCCTGGTCAACAAGGCAAAACGCCATTGCCACTAAAAATACAAAAAGGAGCCGGATGTGGTGGTACACACCTGTAATTCCAGTTACTCGGGAGGCTGAGGCATGAGAGTTGCTTGAACCTGGGAGGCGGAGTGTGAGAATCAAACTCACTGGTCCAAACCCCAAGAATGGACTCAGAGACCCGGAGAACAGTGAAAGTGAGACTTTTAATGACGGTTTTGCAAGACTGGGTGTCTGATGGGCAGGCACACCCAGCACAGCCACAACAAGCCATTTATCCCCTAGTGCGCAGGTCCCTCCCCCAGTTCCTCATAGGCTGAGTACTATAGGGTCACAATCTTCCTGGACGTCGCCTATTGATTGTTGGGTTGGGGTTTAGGTATTTTTTTTAGGGTTGTCCTGCTTAATTTTGTTGCAACCCACAGTGCATTGCAATCCTGGTCAGCTCAGGGGTTCTTCACGTATTTGACTTATGACCTAAGTAGGTGGGCAGGCTGATAAGAACAGACAAAATGAGCTATTTTGCAGGCTAGTAAACTTTAATCTTAGACTAAACTTCTTTGGCTTGGATGGGGGCAACTAAGGGGAGTGTGGACGGGGGAGCCCAACAAGTAGGCATCAGCGATCCAAGCAGGGGCCTAGTATATTTTATTTCTTCTGTAGTTTGCTGATAAAAAAATTCAAGGCACTTTGTCTTGGAAATGGACCAATGTGTACATTATTTCCCTCACGGAGGCTTCAGGGAGCCGAGATCATGCCGCTGCACTCCAGCCTGGGTGACAGAGTGAGACCCTGCCTGGAAAACAAACAAACAAACAAACAAACAACAAAAGACCCTACACCTAGGCATATTTTAACTACATAAAAGCAGAGATCGAGAGAAATAACTTTTCTTGAGTGGATGCTGCTGATTGCTTTGGAGGTTGCAGGCCAGAGGTGCTGATCAGGATCTGAAGCTTTTTAAGCTTGGTCTCAATCTCATCTTCATGAAACCAAAACACGTATTAAAAAACCAAGGTGAGCCTTGAGGGGTGAGATGGGGGATGGCTGCTCAAGTGGCCACTCAGCCGCTTCATTCTGGCTGGAGGCCAAGCCACCAGATCCACTCTTTTTTTTTTTTTTTGAGACAGAGTCTTGCTCTGTCGCCCAGGCTGGAGTGCAGTGGTGCAATCTCGGCTCACTGCCAGCTCCGCCTCCCGGGTTCACGCCATTCTCCTGCCTCAGCCTTCTGAGTAGCTGGGACTACAGGCACCCACCACCACGCCCAGCTAATTTTTTGTATTTTTAGTAGAGACGGGGTTTCACTGTGTTAGCCAGGATGGTGTCGATCTCCTGACCTCGTGATCCACCCGCCTTGGCCTCCCAAAGTGCTGGGATTACAGGTATGAGCCACTGTGCCTGGCCACCAGATCCATTCTTAAGCTGCAGCAGGTCCAGACCACAACTCCCCACTCCAAAGACGAGGATGCAAGGAGCAGATAATTCTAAGTAGTTCAATTCATTTCTGCTGGTACCTGAAGTTGTGATTGATGAGAAGTCTCTGTCAAGTTCACCCAATTCTGCTCTTAAGATTCAAGGACTTGAGAGTGGGTGGGATGGAGGGGCCATGGACAGGAAACTTATTGATGGAGAGTGGAGGTCACTGTTTTTCCACACTTGGGGATGCCAGGGGCCCAGACAGCCCAGGCCACATGGTCTATGCCTTGAGGTCTGCACTGCCTGGGAGCCGTGCCCTGGACTCTCCTGACCCCAGGCCCTGCTCATGCCTCCTCCTTCAGGAAGCCAGTCTCACTTCCTCCATTCACAGGAATGACGGTGAATTGAGACCTGCTGCAGGGAATCTGCGCAGAATGGGATTTGACCAAGTTACAAACCATGCCTTCTGTGGGTTGCTCCTGCTCACATGTTGATGTCTGCAGAAGGCCCAGGTTACAGTCACACACAGAGGTCTGGACTGGTGACCCAGAGAACTAACGTGCCTAGAGAGGACATCAAAGGTAGAGCTCTGCTTGCAGTGGGGATGGAACAGGGCCCCTTCCTGAGCCGTGCTGCTCCCCAACCTGCGCTCACCAGCCCGCTCTGCAGAACTGAGGGTACCTTTTACAAGGTGATGTGGCTCCACTTGCCCACTGGGCCCTCTCACCTGAGTCCTCTAAGATCCCTGGGTGGCCAAGGATGGAACTTCTATTTGCATTTTCCTTGGAAGGAGTGGAGTGAAGAGTTCCACCCAAGGTCATGGGAACTTCATGCCTCCCCTGAGGCTCTAGTCCTTGCTGTTGCCTCAATGAAGGAGTTGCAACTGGTTAAGAGCCTGGGCCTTGGAGTCCAGGGTCTTCTCATGCTGAGCAAGCTACTGCCCCACTATGGTGTTGAGCAAGCTACTGCTCCACTATGACCCTCAGTGTCGTTTTCTGTATGATGGGAACAGTAATATACCATAGGGCTCTGGGGAGCAAAGGCATATCTAAGTAAATTTGCTATCGTAGTTCCTGGGAGTGGTAAGTGCTAGATAAACAGGCCATTATAATTGCTTGAGAAACTCAGTTATCACGTGGGGTCACTCTGCCTCTTGGGTTTTGGAGAAAATTTACCCCTCCTGCTTCCTGCCCCCTCCAAATGGTGCCTCAAAGTCACGGGGGCTCTCATTTCTGCCACCGGCCCCCAGCACTGGCTCTGCTTTCCTGCTTTGCTGGATCTTCCTGCTTAGAGTCTTGCAGCCCCTCTTCCACCTCCACACTGGCGTCAACCCAAGCATGAAGAGCTCCCACCGCTGGCCTGGGCAAGCCGCTGTTTTCAGAGCGCGGTTTATTGCGGATATCACCCTGAACACGCCTGGATCTCGTCAGAACACAGTTTAATCCTCCCCACTGCCCGGGAAGTGTGTGCGTTTCTTATCACCCCCATTTACAGATGAGGAAACTGAGGCACAGAGATGCTAACATTCAGCGAGGAGGGGGTTGAGCTGGGATGCCAACATTAGCTGGCTGCTTTCTAACTTACTCTCCGCCGCTGCACTTCGTTGCTGCAGATAACATACATCTGCTCCAGTCCTTTGTGTGTGTGGCAGGCGTTCCAGATGCACAGCTCCAAATGAGTGATATTCCTCAGGCGAAAGGCACAAGGGCTGCCCCCCGTGGCTTGCTCCTCTCCTCCAGACCAGCTCTCTCCATTTCCCGGGCCTTCCCCTGCACCTTCCTGGGACCCTTAGGTTGCCCCACAGGATTCTCACTGGGCAGGTTCGCTTGGTTCCATTAGTGCCCCCTGCTAAGTGGCAGGACCGTCCCCTCCAGGCCCCGGTTTCAACAATCCAGAAGACAGAAGAGGCCACAAGACACTGGCCACTTCCTTTCTCTCTTTCCTACCAATATCCGTGTAGGAATTTTTTTTTTTCTTACTAACTGTGGCAGGAAGAATTATGAGAAGTTCCTCTGGGGGGCTGAATTGTGGCCTCTCCAAAGATATATCCATGTGCTGTGAGTGTTACTTTAACTGGGAAAAGAGTCTTTGAAGATGTAATTTGGTGAAGGGTCTTGAGCTAGCATGAGCCTGGATTATCCAGGTGGGCTGTAAACCCAGTGCCAAGTGTCCTCATAAGAGGCACACAGAGGAGAGACAGGTGGAGAAGAGGGGGAGGCCATGTGAAGATGGGGGCAGAGACTGGAGTGATGTGGTCACAAGCCAAGGAGTGTTTGGGGCCACAAGAAGGTGGGAGAGGCCAGGAACTCCAGAGCACATGGGACCCTGCTGATACCTTCATCTCAGACTTCTGGCTTTTGGAACTGAATTTCTGCTGTTTTAAGCTTTCAAACACGTTTCCAAGTTAGTGGTATTATAATTTTCTGAGCAATTGATATAGCCCCATATTAATTTGCTATGGCTTCTGTAACAAATCACCACAACCTTACTGGCTTAAAACAGCACAGACTTGTTATCTTACAGTTCTGGAGGTCGGAAGTCTCAGAAGGGCCTCACTGGGCTAAAATCAAGGTGCTACAGGCTGGTTCCTTCTGGAGGCTCCAGGAGAGAATCTGTTCCCTGACTTTTTCTCAACTTCTAGAGGTCACTTTCATCCCTTGACTCCTGGCCCCTTCCTCCATCTTCAAAGCCAGCCATGCAGCATCTCTTTGACCCTGTTTCCATAGCCACATGTCCCTCAGACCATGGCCAGGAAAGAGTCCCTGCTTTTAAGAATTCATAGGATTACTTTGGGCCCTCGTGGATAATCTGAGATCATCTCCCACTTGGAATTTCTTGACTCTAATTATGTCTGCAAAGCCCCTTTTTCTCTGTAAGGTCACATGCTCACGAGATTAGAATGTGGATTTCTTTGGGGGTCATTGTTCTAGCTTCCAGAGCCCACAGTATTCCCACCCCTGTTGTATCATCCCTCAGCTTGACCATGTGCAGAACTAGGAATAAGGTAAATTTCATTTTTGTGATAGATTTTATGTCACTTATAGGACAAAGGTGAAGGGATCTTAAAGATGCAATGAAAGTCCCAAATCAGTTGACCTCCAGTCAACCAAAAGGGAGATCATCCTTGGTGGGGATGACCTCATCAGGTGAACCCTTGTATTAGTCCATTTTCATGCTGCTAATAAAGACATACCCAAGACTGGGTAATTTATAAAGGAAAGAGGTTTAACTGACTCACAGTTCAGCATGGCAGAAGAGGCCTCAGGAAACTTACAGTCATGGCAGAAGGGGAAGCAGACACGTCCTTCTTCACGTGCCAGCAGCAAGGAAAAGTGCTGAGCAAAAGGAGGAAAATCTCCTTACAAAACCATCAGATCTCATGAGAACTCACTATCACAAGAACAGCATGAGGGTCACCACCCCCATGATTCAGTTGCCTCCCACTGGGTCCTCTCTCGACACATGGGGATTATGGGAACTACAATTCAAGATGAGATTTGGGTGGGGACACAGTCAAGCCATGTAAACCCTAAAAAAGGGACAAGGGTCTCCTTGAAGTCAGAGGTTCAAAGCACGAAAGAGATTCTCCTTCTGAGAGGAAGCCAACTTTCATATTGTGAGGAGGCCAGGTACCCAGGAGCTGAGGGGAGCCTGTGGGAGCTAAAGACCTCAGTCCTCCAAGCACATCCTGCCAACAAGCTTAACGGGGTCAGAAGAGGGCTCTGAGTTTTGCATGAGAAGGCAGTGGCTGCTGACTTAGTTTCAGCCTGTGGGATCCCGAGCAGAGGACCCAACTTCGCCGTGCCCAGACTCCCAAACTGTGGATGCTCTGAGAGGATGAATCTCTGTTGTTTGAAGTCGCTAAATTTTTATTAATTTGTTATGCAGCGAGAGCAAAGGAATATAGTGATATAAATTACGCTGTCTCATTTAGAAGTTAGATGTATGTAGCTATAGTCAGTTTAGGTTTTAAATAATTTCTTCTCTCTGCTTTTTAAACTTTAAAGTCTTATTCTTAAAGGGCTGAACCTGTGTTGCTGAATCCTAGCTCTGGGCCGTCTGGACTCCTCAGGGCCTCCTCCTCCCATGTGCGGATCTTGTGGCTTCAGAGACTTTTGTCAGGTTCTGGGGCAGCCCACGATTGACTTCCACTCATGCCCCTTCCAGAAGGCTCTTCAGCAGATTTGGATTTAGGTTCTGTTTGACTTTCAGAAGGCTGCAAAGTTAACCACTTCTAATATAAAAAAATTTACATTGAGAAATTGTGCAGGGTTTTTTTTTTTTTTTTTTTTTTGATGCAGGCTTGCTCTGTCGCCCAGGCTGGATGGAGTGCGTTGGTGTGATCTTGGCTCACTGCAACCTCTGCCTCCCGGGTTCAAGCAATTCTCCTGCCTCAGCCTCCCCGGTAGCTGGGATCACAGGCGTGTCCCACCATGCCTGGCTAATTTTTGTATTTTTAGTAGAGACGAAGTTTTGCTGGTCTCGGACTCCTGAGCTCAGGTGATCTGCCCACCTTGACCTCTCAGAGTGCTGGGATTACAGGCGTGAGCCATCGCGCCTGGCCCTGACAAGTAATAATTGTGCAGTTTTTAAAGGTAAAGTCAGACTTTCCTCACTGAAGCCTGACTGTGAGCCCGGGGCCCCGTCATCCCCCAGTCTGGTCGCTTTTCCCCAGCTGGTCGGGGAGAGAGGACTCACCTCACCTAGCGGGTAAATCCTTGTCCGCCTGAAAAAGGATCAGAGGTGTGGCCCAGTCTATTACATGGCCACGACTCTGCGAGGTGCAACCGGACTCACAAATGGATTCTTTTAAGATCAGAGCTGTCCACGATCAGACACAAAATCTTCCCCTGCGTGAGCAACTCTCTGAATTGCCCCATCACAGCCAGAACAAGGGGCTGAAGGAAACAACTCCACAAAAACCGCATTTGACAAGTTGCTGAAAATAAAAAATAAGCCTCGGTCTGGGAAATGACAAAGACCTCAAACAGTCATTGTCAGGATATAATAAAGCTGAGATGGATGACGTCGCAGCGAAATTTTGGTACGTGTCCCCGGCACAGCACGTGAAGCAGCCTTGGGCCCATCCATCTCTCTTTCCCGGTTCCTGAAGACAGAGCATGAAAAATGGCCAGGGAGAGAATGAGTAAACATCACATCCTTCATTTCCCAAGAGCGCAGGGCTCTGGCTTGCTCTGATGCAGACCCAGATGAAGACAGGTGACCTGGTGAGGGAGAGGCAGAGGAGCTGCCCACACCCTTAGCTCCTCTGTGGGGCCCCAGAGGTTTCTGGGAGAAATGGCAAGAACAGATTCTGGGCCTGTGTGATGGACTTCAGTTTCGTAGCAGGGGTGCATTGGAGCTGTCTTTGCCCACTGTGGTGTCTCCTGACAGCTGATACTCTCCCCTCTAGAGCATCCTCGGCCCTGTGCACCCTGAGTAGCTGTCTGTTTTCTGGCCCGTTTAGCCCCACTGGGCTTCAAGTCTCTACGGCAGTAAACTTACTTCATCTCCAGCCCTAATGCCCAGGAGAGCCACTGGCATATAGTAAGTTCTTAAGAAATGATTGTTTAATGAAGGAGGTGACTGCAGGAGGAACAGTGGGGATTGTCCATTCAGGCCCTGAAATGCACGTGTGTGTGGGGTGCAGCATGCATAGCAAAACGGACCATTTCAGCCACATTACAGTGTACAGTCCTGTGGCATTCGGGACACTCGCATGGTTGTGCAGCCATCACCACCATCTGCTAAATTTTGGATATGTGTCCCCGCCCAAATCTCACGTGGAAATGTAATCTCCGGTGGAGGTGGGGCCTGGGGTGGGAGGTGTGTTGGTCATGAGGGCGGATCCCTCATGGCTTGGTGCTGTCCTTGCAATAGCGTGTGAGCGTTCGGGAGATCTGGGGCATCCCGATGACACGTGGGGCACCCCCTGATTCCCTGCCTTGCTTCTGCTCCGGCCCTGTGACGTGCAAGCTCCTGCTTCACCCTCTACCACGAGTCAAAGCTTCCTGAGGCTTCCCCAGAAGCAGATGCTACTATATTTCTTGTTCAGCTTGCAGAACCATGACCCAGTTAAGCCTCTTTTCTTATAAATTATCCAGTGTCAGGGGTTTCATCACAGTAATGCAAGCGTGGCCTAATCCACCATCCAACTCCAGAACTTTTCTTAACTTCCGAAACGGAAACTCTGTCCCCCTTAAATACTCACTCCCCATTTTCCCCTTCCCCAACCCCAGCAACTTGGAATCTACTTTTGTTTCTGCAAACTTGGTGATGCTCGGGACCTTGTAGAAGTGGAATCATACAGTCTTTGTCCTTTTGTGTCTGGCATGTTTCATTTAGCAGGATGTCTTCAACGTTCATCCACGCTAAAGTATGCGTTGGAATTCCCTTCCTCTCTGAGGCCGAGGAGTATTCGGTCAGGGGTTGAAATGCACCGTGTGAGCTGTCTGAATGGGATGAGAAGGTGGGGGCGTCGCTGACCTCAGGGGTATTCTGAGCAGGTGGGGCTTTGCGCCGAGCTCGCCTAGGTTCGAATTGTGCTCTTCCTTTTGTTCCGGCAAATCGTGGTGCTCTCTGAGACCTGAGAAATGGGAGCAGAGGCTGGTATACCTCCTGGCGCCACTGTGAAGATCTGACAATGGCTGCAGAGCAGACTAAAGGGAGCTATTTTTGCCATGAAAGGAGGGAAAGCTGGGATTGGCCATTTTGGACTTTGTTGATACAAAGAACGGAAGTCCCCTGAAGCGGGACCTGCTGTTGTATTTCCAGCTGCAGGCGGACTTCCAGCTCCAACTAGAGCCCCTGGTGTCTGTCCTTCTCCACCTCTGTGCTCCCCACAGCACTGTTGGGATCGGCTCCTGTGGACCCCCCTCAGTGTCCGGTGAATGTCCCAGGTCTGCCTATTTCTCATCGGGGGCCAGACAGTGGCAACTCTTAGTGATGGGGCGTTTGGGCTAAATTAAAACCAGTGACCTGCAAATGAAGGGCCCCAAATCCCATTATCCGCTCCACAGCCATCTCGCCCTCTCTCTCTTCTCTCCCTTTTAGGTTGGGGCCTGTCAACAGCCATTAGGGTTGCTTGGTTATGAATCTGTCACTTGGCTGGAAACGCGGCTTCATTTTCAGCAGACTGAATTTGTCTCCACATTTGTGCAAGTTATTTTTTTTTAAAGTAATTGCCCGTTTTACCCCCATTCTTCTTGTCTGTGTTGTGAATGTTCTTATTTAAAGTGAAACCGGGGAGCTATTGTTAGCCAAGGGATAGATCAAGGGACCATACAAATGTGTCAAAATGTGCCATGACAAATCTAGGTTATTTTTCTGCAAAGATATTTTGCAGGCCTGGATTGAAAGTCAAACGGAGCTTCAAAGTGTACCACGTTCAAAGTGTTTTCATGGTCTTTGATGAGAGGCGGTGCATTCATCCGATCCGACGGGCGGCTTGGCATTGGATGACGGGGGCTGGCATGCAGATGGGCCTCTGTGGTGTCCAGGCTGCTTCCCTGGGGAGGGTGAGAGCCACCACAGGTACAGACCAGGGGGTAGGGAAAAAGTAGGCCTGCTTTGACAAGTCAGAGCCAATCGTGATGAGGGGGTGGCCCAGGACACAGAGATGCTGGGCTGCAGACCAGCTCTGTGGCTGTGCCTCTGCCTGACTTTGGGCAAATGCCCTTCCTTCCTAGGCCTCAGTCCACATCTGTGAAATGGGTAGCCTGGGTTTCACGAGTGCTGGAATCTGGCAGACTCTAGACTTCTCTGTTTCCTGGCGAGCCTCTGGGGGCTGGTGAGGTGCAGGTGGCTCTGTGACCCCTGCTCTCCAGTCTGGATCTTTATTCCAAGACTGCTTCTTTCTGCAGGAAAAACTGGGCTTCCTGTTGGAGACTTGGTCCTCGAGGAGGCCTTTAGGGAGGTGCATGGGCCCGTGGAGGGGCTGGGGTTCTCTGGGTGCCTCTCCCACTGCAAGGGTCCTGGGCCTGGGGCTGTGTGCTGGGTGTAGCTCCTAGAGGGTTTTCAAACAAACATATATTTTGAGTCATTCTGTGTTTAAATTTATTTATTTATTATTTATTTATTTTTGTTTTTGTTGTTTTTTGAGATGCGAGTCTCACCCTGTTGCCCAGGCTGGAGCATTTCGATCTCAGCTCTCTGCAACCTCCACCTCCCAGGTTCAAGTGATTTCCTGCCTCAGCCTCCTGAGTAGGGATTATAGGTGCCTGCCACCATGCCCAGCTAATTTTTGTATTTTTAGTAGAGACAGACGGGGTTTCACCATATTGGCCAGGCAGGTCTTGAACTCCTGACCTCAGGTGATCCACCCACCTCGGCCTCCCAAAGTGCTGGGATTACAGGTGTGAGCCACTGTGCCCAGCCTGTGTTCAAATTTAAAAGTAACTTTCTAACTTTAAAAAATTAAGTCAAAGTCTTTCTTTCTTTTGACAAACAGGCTGGTGTGGCCACACTAGACCTGTATTCCTCCGTGTTTCCAATCACCTGGATCTGAGAAGTGGCTGGCCTCTTGCTTTTTTTTTTTTTTTTGGCGGAGGGATAGGGTCTTGTTCTGTCACCCAGGTTGAACTGCAGTGGCATGATCATAGCCCATTGTAGCTTCAAACTTCTGGGCTTAAGCCACCCTCCCACCTCAACCTCTTGAGTAGCTAGGACTATAGGTATGCACTGCCATGTGGCTAATGTTTTAATTAATTTTTTTTTTTTTTAAGAGACAGAGTCTCACTATGTTGCCCTGGCTGGTCTAGAACTTCTGGCCTCAAGCCATTCTCCCGCCTTGGCCTCCCAGAGTGCTGAAGTCACAGACATGAGCCACCCAGCCTAGCTGATCCCTTTCAACAGGGCATGCGCTCAGGTTTGCCACAATCACCAGTGCTCCCTATAGCACCCCAACGGTGAGCCCACGTCTGTTGCTGTTTTTCACTAACCCTGGGCTGTTTGTCTGGCTCTGTGGGCATTTGAGTTTTCAGCCCTGTGTGGTGGAGTGTGGTTAAGGTTGGTCACCCTGGAGTCCAATGACCTGAGTCTAGACTCTAGTTCTACTAACAGCCAGTCAGGGGACTGTGGGCCGGCCACTAGGTCTTCATGTGTGCAATGGCTACAATGCTTTCAACCCTAGAGAGTTACAGGGAGCATCAGCAAGATGATAATTCATGTGAAGAAGCAGGGTTAGTCTGCTTGTCACATGGTGATAGTAATATTGCTATGTATTATAATGATAGCAACATTATATACACAATAACAATATAACATACAATAATTGTAATACAACAACAACAGCCAGCATGAGTAGTGTGTTTCCTAGGTAGGCACTGTTCTAAGTGTTGACACATGGCAATGCATTGAATCCTTATAACATACCATTGATGCAGAGCCTATTATTGGCATCATCTCCCCATTTTACAGATGATGAAACTGAGGCCCAGAGAGGTTGAGATGCCTGACTATCATCCACTAGAAAGTGGCAGAGCTGGGATTTGAATGCAGGCTGTCTGGCACTCAGCTGTGTGCCTTCAGTACACCACCAGGCCAACATTTGCTGCAGATCTAAGGCTTGATGCCATCCCCAGGGAGAAGCCAAGCTCAGTCTTCCTGCAGCTTTAGTGAGTCTTGGATGTTGGTCTCTCTGGACAATCTTGAATGAGCTGGGACTGGGTGGAGTGCGGGGGCTTGTAAAGCAGCAGAAACTTGGGGATGCTTGGAGAAGCCTGCTGAGACCCTGAGTAACTTTGATCTTCTGCAGAAGCCCCAGCTCTTGTTCCCACTGGCCCCCACACAGGGCCATCTGGCCTCTGTTCCAGCCAGGCCCCCCAGCCCCTGACAGCATCCTCAATGATAACACAATCAGGTGATTGCTGTTGTCTATGGGAACTTCCAGCAGGATGCACCGATTGTGATCCTTGGATTTCCAACCTGCTGTTGCAACTTCCTATCAGAGCTCCTCTTGCCAGGAACAAAGCGGCAGCCATCCGCTGGCGAGCTGGGCTAATCCTGTTAAACAATTCACAGATCTGACGCCAGGCACGCTTTTTGAAACCTGAGGGTACGTACTAGAAGTCGAGTGCGAGTCTCGTGTTGCTTTCAGAGGCTTGCCGCACCCCCAGGGCTGAAGGGGTGGTGAGAGAGCTGGGCAGACAGCAGAGCTTGCGTGCAACTTCACTGGCTGGATTCCTGCTCACTGTGAGCGAGCACTTCTGCTTTCCCCATTGAAGTGCAGGAAAGAGACAGCACATGAAAGGGAGAGGTTGCCCCTCGCCTCTCAGCCGAGGCCCCTTCCTCCCAAGCTCGCACAGAGATAGCCCTGCACATTCTGGTCGCTCTGCCCAAGGCCAGCTGGAAAGAAGAGGAGTCTGGGACAGGTCCCTGAGTGCCTGGGGAGGTGTGGCCCAGTGTTTAGACAGGCAATCCGGGCTGAACTGAGCTGGACCAGAGCCTTCTCTGTGGCTTTGGGCCGGGGCCTTGCCTTGCTGGCCTCAGTTTCTTCATCTGTTGAATGGGATGGTAGTTGTGCCGATCTCCTGGGGCGGTGAGGAGGTCTGGAGTGTCAGGTGTCCCCCAGCAAAAGCATGGAGCCTCAGGGTGTGCGATAGAAAAGTGAGGGAGTAGCAGAGGTGTCTAGTTCATCATCCCAGATAATACTGGCTCTTAACTCGGAGGAGTAGGGCTCCATGGGGGCTCTTAGAAAGGGGCACTCAACAGAGACATGAAATTCTAACTAAATGACCAGGGGTGTGTGAGCCTTGTGCAGCCTGAGAGCCCCCAGAATATGCTGGAGATCCTTTTTTTTTTTTTTTTTGAGACAGAGTCTTGCTCTGTCAACCAGGCTGTGGTGCAGTGGTGTGATCTCAGCTCACTGCAACCTCTGCCTCCTGGGTGTAAGTGATTCTCCTGCCTCAGCCTCCCAAGTAGCTGGGATTGCAGCTACTCAAATTTTTGTATTTTTAGTAGAGACAGGGGTTTTGCCATGTTGGCCAGCTGGTCTTGAACTCCTGACCTCAAGTGATCCACCTGTCTCAGCCTCTCACAGTGCTGGGACTACAAGCACATGCCACCATGTCTGGCTAATTTTAGTATTTTTAGTAGAGATGGGGTTTTACCATGTTGGCCAGGCTGTTCTCGAACTTTCAGCCTCAAGTGATCTGCCCACCTCAGCCTCCCAAAGTGCTGGGATTACCGGTGTAAGCCACTGCGCCCGGCCCTGGAGATCTTGTGGGTGCCCAGGGAGACATCCTGATACCCTCAGTCCCACCTGTTGAATGTCCCAGTCATGGAGCCAGAGCCTCACCTATTCGGCCCTCCCTTTTCAGGCAAGGTTTTGATTCTTGTTCAAGCACATCCTATGCTCCATGAATTCTGATTCTCATAACAGCCGTAAGGGGGACATATTCTTATTATTCCTGCTTTCAGATGAGAAGACAGAGACTGAGAGGGTACAGAATCTGCTCGGGGTGATTCCTGTGGCTGGGAAGGCTCAGAGCTGGGAGATGGCGCTAGCAATACCCCTCAGAGCCCACATCTGCGACCACCACGGAACCCTGCCTGCCAGGCCCAGCCAGCCTGGCCGCGTGTCCCAGGCATTAAATCAGTGTCTGTTGAGTTAAAGTTTTCCTGGCTGTTGGGAGCTAACTCCACTCCTCTCCCTTTGGAGCTTTTGTCTCTCACTGGCTGTGCCTGAAGCCTTTGCCTCTGGTTCCTGGGAGGTGTGGGGTTCTCCTGTGGCTGCAGACACCGGGCACCTCAGCATGGCACGACATAGTGGGACTGGACGTTTCACAGCCAAGCCCTGATGCTTCAGTCATGTTGCCTCTCTGGGCATTTAAACTCATTCCCAGAACAATTTCTATGAAGCTTTTGAAAGTTGGAAACAGGCTGGACCACCATAAAATTAGTTCAGGCGGAAAGAGAGCCTCGGACTTCTCTTCCCCCTTTAGAAGCGATTTTCTTGTTTGAGGGGAAGAGAGAGGCTTGGAACATCCAGGTCAGCCTGTTCTTTGGGAAGTTTTACAAAAGGCCAGAGGCATGTTCTGAAGAAAGCAACCAAGTCGCAAGTCTTGTCTCCGTGTGGTGAGCTCTGAGCCACTTGGAGAAGATCAGAGACCACTGCATTTGTTCCTTGGCCTGGAAAGGCTCAAAGCCAAGGCCAGCAAAAGTGATCTCATCTCCAAAAATGTCCGTCAGAATCAGGATGGAGCTGCGTCAGGCAGCGGGAGGCAGGTGAGGGGCTGGTGACCACTTTGTGGGGGGCCCACTCGCCTCTGCTTCCATCCAGCCTGGGGTCCCCTCCTCCTCTTAACCTGGCCGTGGGGAGGGCCAGGAGGCGGAGCTGGTTTGGACAGTGGCCAGGGTGGTGGGTTGGGGGGTAATGGCTCTCTTGTAGCTGATGCCAAACCCTTGTTCTTTTGCCTGGTCTCTTCTGCCACCAAGCCCCGTGTGTCTGTCCCTGAAGGCAGTCTCAGTGCTGGGGCTTGAAGGGAGCTTCCCCTCAAGATGAAAACCTGTCTCTTGGCCTTGTCTTCCATCCATTGAGCCTGCTTGGATGCAGTAAATCAATGAATGACCCTAGTGTTTGCTGTCCCGGGTGAGCCGACAACCATGGGTCATGGTTTCTGGGGAGGACCAGGTGCTCTGAACAGGGAGCCCTGGGCCTCCACCCCATCTCGGTTTGGGTTTCCCAAGAGCTGACATTGAGACAAGGCTGTGAGCATGAACACTGATGTGGAAGCCGATTCCAGGAGGCGTCTACGGGAACAGGGGCATGAGACAGGGCCTGGAAGGAGATGATGAATGGTGTGATAAGTTGAGGCCATCAGGGCTCAGTCCCTCTGGGGACCAGAGCAGCGCAGTGTAGAGCAGTGTCCTGAAGCCCCAGGGACCAGTGCAGATGCTGGTCCTGCAGGTCTGGGGTGGCCTGAGTTCTGCATTTTTAACAAGCCCTGGGGCAATGCAGGTGCTGTTGGTCCGAGGTCCACACTGACTGGAACGCACCTCAGAAGTACTGCGCTGTTGGGGTTGAAATGTGTCCCCTGAAACATACGCTGAAGTCCTCACACTCGGTGCCTGGGACCTCATTTGGAAATAGAGTCTTTGCAGATGTGATCCAGTTAAGACAAGGGCTTACTAGGTTAGGGTGGGCCCTGATCCAATGACTGGTGTCTTTTCAAGAAGAGGAGAGGAGATAGTCATGGAGGGAAGATGGCCGTGTGAAGAAGGCAGAGATTGGAGTGATGTTGCCATAAACTGAGGAATGCCTGGAGCTGCAGGAGCCCAGAGGAAGCCAGGAAGCATCTTCTCTAGCGCCTGCAGAGGGAGCCTGGCCAGCCTACACCTTGGTTTCTGACTTCTGGCCTCCAGAGCTGCAAGATACTCACTTTCTGTTGTTTTCAGCTACCCAGTTTGTGGTGACTTGCTGCAGTAGTCCCCAGAGACCAGGACGCCAGCCCAGGGATGAGGGTGCTGGTCCTGGGGGTGTCAACGTGCTGGCACATCCAGTTTGACCCTGGAGTGGGCAGAGGTGTGGGCAGAGGTGGCAAGTGCAGGCAGAGGTGGCAGGTGCTGGCAGGGGGCAGGTATGGGCGGAGATAGCAGGTGTGGGCAGAGGTGGCAGGTGTGGACAGGGGGCAGGTGCTGGCAGGGGTCACGTGTGGCTACAGGGGGCAGGTGTGGGCAGGTGAGAACCTTTGGATGGTTTCCCAGAAGGAGTCAGCACTGAGGGGAGGGGGGTGGGCCCTTTGAGCCGCTGCTCCCATCCTGCTTAAGGTGGGCCAGGCCCTCTCCTAGAGAATGAAGGGCTTGGTGTCCTGGTCAGGGCAGTGGATGGGGCAAGGACGGGGATGCTGACAGCTGGGGCCAGGACAGGGCTGAGTGGTTGGAAGGAGGTGCCCCACCCACTTGCCCTGCACATACATGCTGCCCACACCTCCCTGGCTGGTGGGAGGGCTGCCGTGGGGAGGGTTGGGGCAGCAGGGGACCTGGGAGGAGCGGGGGTTTGAACCCAAGGGCCCTGGCTTGACTCCCACCTCCCCTGCTAACTTGCATCTCTGAGCCTCAGTTTCCTGGCAGCACGCGAGTGCAGTGACACAGGCTGTGGGACTGAGGGCCAGGGATGGTGCCCATCTTTGCATAGGACTGGGCCTGGCCTGGGGGAGAGGGCTCATTGGCAGAATGAAGGATGAAGTGGGATAACCTCCTGGGAGCTGGCAGTAGGGCAGAGCCTCTTCCTGAGTTCCCAGCCCAGCACTCTGGGGAAGACAAGCTCCCAGGGATAGCCTGGCAGTCCACCGGGACGCCTCTGCCACCTCCTGGCCCAGGTAGACTCTGCTTCCTCCAGCTTCCTGTTCCCCTGACATTTCAGCCCCAGATTTCTGGAAGCGCTTTTGAGAGGCAGATGTTTGCCAGTCTGCCTGTGCTATTGATTTAGGTCTTAGTGAGGCTCGCCTTTACAATGATTAATATTTGATTTGCACCCTGAGTTTGTCCTGTTTCTGATCTCTTTCGAACTCATTAAATCTTCTTTAATGGAGCCTCTAACTTTATCCTTTGGAACTTACCTCCAGAGGCAGCTCCTGACTCCCTTCGTTGGCTTCTGACCCATTTATTTGCTGTTTGAAAAAAGAAGCACACATTTGGCTGGAAGTCGTCCTGGAAGGCTGCTGCCAGAGGGTGGTGTGGCTTGTTAAACGGTATAGCTGCCCTGCCACGCCACCGTGGGAGCTTCTTCCTCTAATTGAATGTACTTGTGCCAAAAGAGTCAGGTCCCGTTGCCAGAGGTTGGGCAGACTTTAGCTTGCAGACGGCTGTTTCCAGGGTGGGTGATGGTCAGGGGTCTTGGGCTCTCAGGGCTGGCAGAGGTCTCAATGAGCAGCTGAGCCAGTAGTGAGCCCACTTTGCGCTGGTCGTAGGCAGGAGCGTGGTTAGAAATGTTAGCCCCTCAGGCAAGACTGAGAATGATGACAGAGCTGACTTCTGGGGAGGAGCGAGTGCATGCTGGATCCTTCGCCAAGCATATAAAGTGGCAAGTGCTTCCTATTCATTTTCACATCCGACCCACCTGACACTCCTGGGAGGCAGAATTCCCATTTTAGAGATGGGAAAACTGAGGCTGCACACCAGGCACAGGGGACTCAGCAGCTTGGAGGAAGAGTCCGGATTTGCACCAAGGCGGTCTGAGCCCAGAGGGTGCTCTGCTGCCTCTATACTACAGAGCACTCTTGCTTCTGCCTCCAAGGGTGGAGGCCAGGGTGCTGGGAACCATCCCACAGCACATGAGATGGCCCCACCATGAAGAGCTCTCACCCCCAGGGTGCACGGTGGAGGAACCCTGCCCTAGCGGGACCAGCCCCGACCTTGGATGGCCTGTCTGCACGCTGACCGTCCCACTTGTGGTCTCTAGGAGTCTCCAGATTTGTTAATTCCAGAAGTCTGGATACTGCCAAGTATTGGGTTTATCTGTAGAAGGATGGTAGGTTTTATATCCAAGAGGGACTAAAAGAGGCAGCTTTTGTTGAGGGCAGAATGTGCCGTCTGCCTGCACCGAGGCACAGAAATGATGCTGTGCAGTCAGAGGGGACCTCGCATGGGCTGAGTCCATCTATAGGAAACGTCCAGTAGAGACAAATCTGCAGAAACAGGGAGGAGATTAGTAGCCGCCCAGGGGTGAGAGTGGGTGTGAGGGGGTTAGGGGTCAACGGTGAAGGCATCGGGAAATGGGCTGAACTCCAGCCCCTGCCTTGCAGCGGCTGCTCGGGCGAGGAAATGCCTCAAGCTGGAACGCAGGAAGCGTCTGCTTCAGCCCAGTTCAGCTTCTGAGTTTTCTCCCTTCTTCTGTGTTCTGCACTTTCTATTACATAGTTTACTTTATATTTTTATGACGGCATTAGAATGATCAGTGCTTTTTCCCCTTTTTCTGTGTTTTCTGATTTTTGTAATATGCACTTTTATAATACAAAGTGGGGATCTAATGAAAAGTAAATCCCAAACCCTCTTTCCCCTGCAAACAGACAAAGCACAGAAAAAACAGGAGAGTAATACTTGACTCCCCACTCCCCAAGCACTGGGTTTAAGAAGCTGGAGGGTGGGCTGCAGGGGCCACTGGGGACAGAGCAAAGGCCACTGACCCTCCTGCCCTCTTGTTGGGGGAAGCACCTTTTCTCTCCCTCCTCCAAGCCTCTTCTACAGAAGTGGTCCAGCAGCCACCATAACCTGGAGTGTGGCTGCCCCATCTGGGCCATCCTGCTCAGTAGGCCTCCCGTTTCCCTCCTCGGGCTGGGCCTTGGCTACCAGTTGGCCCAGTCCTCCTGTGAGTGGGGCTGAGGCCATGATTCAGAGCAGGGGGAAGGAGGAAAAAGTGTACGGTGGTCTGAGTCTGAGCTGTGTCCTCTGGCTCGGCCTTCCTTATGTTTTGTATGTTAGTCTTTGCCTGGGATGGAGGGTGTGGGTGCGTAGCTGGCCTTGTCTCCCCTTGGCTGAGTGAGGTCCATTTCTGCCCCAGCTGCAAGTGTGGGATGCCTGTGCTGCTTTCTGTTGTCCCTGGATGGAGTGAGAAAGAAAACTCAGGCAGAGTCAGGGAGTGTATTAGTCCATTCTCAAGCTATTTAGAAATATCTGAGACTGGGTAATTTATAAAGAAAAGAGGTTTAATTGACTCACAGTTCTGCATGGCTGGCGAGGCCTCAGGAAACTTACAATCATGGTGGAAGGTGAAGCAAACACGTCCTTCTTCACATGCTAGCAGGAAGGAGAAGTGCCAGGCGAAAGGGGGAAAAAGCCCCTTGCAAAACCATCAGATCTCATGAGAGCTCACTCACTATCACAAGAAGAGCATGGAGATAATCGCCCCCATGATTAAATTACCTCCCACCATATCCCTCCCACAACACGTGGGAATTATGGGAAGTACAATTCAAGATGAGATTTGGGTGGGGACGCAGCCAAACCATATCAGGGAGGGAGGGTGTGGGCTGACTTAGAGAGGGTAGCGGGAGGAACTCCTCTGATGAGGTGACATTGAGCAGGAAAATTTGTACCCGTTAATGAGAAAAACTCTGAAAAATAAGAATGGTGGGGAATTTTCTCAATTTGACAAAGGTCATCTGCAAAAAACCTGTAGCTAACCTGACACCTAATGGTGGAAGACAATGCTATCCCTGTAAGATCAGTAAGAAGGCAAGGATGTCCACTCACCACTTACTTGACTAAGCGCTAGAAATTCTAACCAGGACTATCAGGTAAGACAAGTAATTAAAAGACATACTGATGGGAAAGGAAGAAATGAAGCTGTCCCTGTTTGCAAATGATATCATCTATGTGGACTATTCCAAGGAATCTACAAAAAATATCCTAGAACTAGTAAATGGGTTCATCAAGTTTGCAGGATACAAAAGAAACGTAAAAAAACCCATTGTATTTCGATATACTAGCAATGAATACATGGACACCAAAATTAAAAACACTATGCTATTTACAACTGCTTAAAATGAAATATTTTGCTACAAGTATAACAGAGTGTGTATAAGATTGTATGTTTATTTAATTTTATTTATTTATTTATTTGAGAAAGGGTCTCTCTCTGTCACCTAGGCTGGAATGCAGTGGTGTGATCGTGGTTCACTGCAGCTTTGACCTCCTGGGCTCAAGGGATCCTCCTACCTCATCCTCCTTAGTAGCTGGGACTACAGGTGCATGCCACTATACCTGGCTAATTTTTTAAATTTTTTATAGAGGCAGGGTCTTGCTATGTTGCCCAGGCTGGTCTTGAACTTTTGGCCCCAAGTGATCCTTCCGCCTCAGCCTCCCAAAGTGCTGGGATTACAGGCATGAGCCACCAAGCCCTGCCAGGACTGCATGTTTACCAGTACATAATTCTGATCAAAGAAATAAAAGAAGATCTAAATACATGGAGAAATATATTTTGTTCATTTATCGGAGGGCTCAACATAGTAAAGATGTCATTTTCCCCTAAATTGATGCACTAGTTTTACCCAATTCCTATCAAAATCTCAGCAAGATTTTTTTTCGTAAATATGAGTAAGACTATTCTAAAATTTATTTGGAAAGACAAGAGAACTTGAATAGCTAAAACAAATTCGAAAAAGAAGAATAAAGTGGAAGGAATCAATCTATATGATTTCAAGACTTATTTTATGGCTGCCATGAACAACACTGTGTTGCAGTGGTGAAGGAAAGACATATAGATCGAGAACCCAGACACAGACTTGCACAAATATGCCCAACAGATTTGACGAAGGTGCAAAAGCAATTAAATGGAGAAAAGACAGCCTTTCAGCAAAGGGTTCCAGAGCAACTGGCCATTCATAAGGCAAACAAATTGAACCTTGAACAAAATCTCACACCTTATGCAAAAATTAGCTAAAAATGGATCATGAACCTAAATGTAAACTATAAAACTTAGGAAAAAACCTAGGACAAAAGCTTTGAGATATAGGGCCAGGCAAAGAGCTCTTAGACTTCATTCCAAGAAGCATAATCCATAAAAGGAAAAATGGACAAGTTGGGATTCATCAAAATAAAAACTTTTGCTCTGCAAGAGACCCTGTTAAGAGGCTGAAAATACAAATTACAGAGTGGGAAAGAATATTTGCAAACCACATATTTGACAAAGGACTAGTATCTAGAATATATAAAGAACGCTCAAAATTCAGTAGAAAAAAAGCAAGTCATTCAACTAGAACATGGCATGAATGAGTGAAAAGGCATGAACAGACATTTCCCCGAAGAAGATATATGGATGGCAAATAAACACATGAAAAGATGTTCAAGTTAGCTATCCACCAGGAGAATGCAAATTAAAATCATACTGAGATATTCTTAAATATCTGTCAGAATGGCTAAAATAGGGAAAAATTGACTATAACAAAAGCTGGTGAGAAGGTGTCCAAACAGAATTCCTCATACACTGCTGGAGGGTATATAAAATATTATAGCCATTGTAGAAAATAGTAGTTTCTTAAAAATTAAAGAAGAAACATGCAATTACCATATGACCTGGTGACTGCACTCCTGGGCATTTATCCCAGAGAAATGGATACTTGTGTTCACACAGAAACCTGCATACAAAAGTCTATAGCAGCTTTATTTGTAATAGAAACTGAAAACAACTAGACATCCTTGAATAGTCTGTGGTTTAGCAAACTGTAGCACACCAAAACCATGGAATACTACTCAGCAATAAAACTATTGATGTGCGGGGCAACCCGCATGAATTTCCAGAGAATATCATGGAATGAAGAAAGCCAGCCCCAAAAGGAACAAAGCAAGGATGCCCACTCTCACCCCTTTTATTCAGCTTAGTGCTGGAAATTCTAGCCAGGGCTATAAAGTAAGAAAAGGAATGAAAAGACATACGGATTGGAAAGAAAGAAATGTAGCTATTCCTGTTTGCAAATGATATCATCTATGTAGAATTTTCCAAGGAATCTTAAAAAAATTCTCCTAGAACTAGTAAATGACTTCAGCAAGGTTGAGGGATACAAAAGAAACATCTATACAAAACATCCGTACAAAAGAAACATGCTGTATGGTTCCATTTATGTAATTGTATTAGTCTGTTTTCACACTGCTATAAAGAAATACCGGAGAGTGGGTAATTTGTAAAGGAAAGAGGTTTAATTGACTTGTGGTTCCACCCAGCTGGGGAAGCCTCAGTAAACTTACAGTCATGGCGGAAGGCAAAGGGGAAGTGAGCACCTTCTTCACAAGTCGGCAGGAGAGAGAAGAGAGCACATGAAGGAGGAACTGCCAAACACAAAACCATCAGATCTTGTGAGAACTCACTATCACTAGAGCTGCATGGGGTGATAGTGAGTAACCACCTCCATGATCCAATCACCTCCTACCAGGTCCCTCCTTCGACACGTGGGGATTATGGGGATTACCATTTGAGATGAGATTTGGGTTGGGACACAGAGCCAAACCACATCAGTAACAAAATTCTAGAAATGGAGAACAAATCAGCGACTGCCAGGTGTTAAAGAGGGGTTGGCATGGGCAGGAAGTGGGTGTGGCTATGAAAGGGTTGCGGGAGGGACCCTGTGGAGGCAGAATGTTCTGTATCCTGGCTATATCCATGTCAATATCCTGTTTGTAATATTGCACTACAGTTCTGCAAGATGCTACCACTGGAGGAAACTGAGTAAAGGGTCCATGGATCTCTCTATATTATTTCTTACAACTGCACTTGAATCTATAATTATCTTAAAAGTTTAATGAAAGTTACATTTCGAAGGCAGTTTATGTAACTACATAATAACTTTGTATGCAGCATTAGTGCTTATATATAGTAAGTGCTAAATAAGGATGTGTTGACTCTTCAAAAAGCTATTGGGAGGCACCTCCCATGACTAATATTCCATGCTGGCCAGACGGAAGAGTCAGCAGAGCAGGGCCCAGCCATAGGGTCCCTGGATGACCCCACTGCAACAAGTCTCCGGGCTTCTTGGAGCATCGAGTTGGTCCTGAGCTCCAGGTGGAAGATCAAGGGAGAGAATGCCCCAAAGGAGATAAATGGGGACTGGGACCCTGGTCTGTTCTCGGGGTACCCTGCTTAGTCCTGGGTACTGATAGGGGACTTTGACAATTTTGAGGAAGGAGACTCTGAAGCGTGCACTCCCTGCCAGGTGGGGCCCAGGGCAGAGTCCAACTTGCCTAGGCCAGCGGGTGGCCACTATGGTCACCTGCAGAAGCACAAGGGATCCTCACCCGATGTGATTCTGATGTCAGGGTTGCTGATGCCCTCGCCCTCTGCCTGACACAGACCCCACGAGGGGTGAGAGTTCCCACGCGGGCAGAAGCTGGTGTGGTTCGAGTCTCCCACCAGCGCCAGGTTTCTGCTACAGCTTGCCCGGGTGCGGGGAGCAATCAAAGTTGTCCGCAAACATCACCAAGTGGAGTCAGACCCTCAGTACAGTGGTCCTGCTGAGGACCCATCTGGTCTCCCCGTTTTGCCTTCTTCCCCTCAGCAGGTTGTGTTATGTTGTGTCCTCTAGGGGAGGCCATCCCTGCACCATCCTTGCAGGTTCTGGGGCAAGGCCTGGCTGTGGCGCCCCTTCCTGTCCCTGTGTTCTTTGTGATGATGCCGCTTAGCTGCTGGACTCCAGCACTGGTGCCTCATCCGCCTTCCCCTCACAGCATTTCCTCTGTTGGGCTTCCGGCTGTTCTGTGTCTCCTCCTCCTTTTAGAGCCTGGGAAGCCCCCCCAAAAGCGGCTGGTGGGAGGAAGGGGGAAAGCTTGGGCCTGGGTACCCAGATGTAGTCAAGGACTCCCTGACCTGCTCGGTGCTACGAGGGTTGCTCCCTGTGCTGGGCATGTGTCTGTGACTCCCTGTGTCTCCTGGACACAGGAGATCTGGCCCTGCCCACTGGGAGCCTGTATGCTTCTCTGAGGCAGGAGCTCCCAGGGAAGAATGGAAGGGTAGTTTGTGGTTCTGTCCTAGCAAGGCTGGCATTGCACAGCTGCCTGTCTCAGGAGGAGACCAGGAGTAACTGGCGGGACGAGTGAGGCCAGGAAGTCCTCCTAAAATCTCTCCCCAAATGGCCATACTCATCATTTTAGAAACTTTCAGAGGCTCTTCCTGCATGTAAAGAAGACTCCAGAAGCGTACTCCTCCCCAGACCATGGGGACTGCATCACCCGGCCTCTCTGCACCAGTCTCCTCAACTCTCCTCATCCTGGGCTCTGGCTGCCCTGGCCTTGCCAGTCTACACTGGCTCTGAGACCTCAGCCTGGCCCTTCTTCTGCTGGAATGAGCTTTATCTTCTGGAAACAACTGTGGTTGTGCAAGTATTGCTCACAGTATTGTTTGTACTAAATGGGGGCAGCTGGGAGCCGTCCCTTGTTTATGAATGGGGGCGGCTGCATTGTCACAGGGTGCCGTGCAGTTTCCCACAGGGACATTGTGTGAGGGGAACCCTGTTAGACACAGTGGTTGAGGTTTCTCAGGTGGCTTGGGCCGGGCACTCAGGACCCCAGGAGGGTGCATGCCGGTGAGCAGGACCACCCAGGAAGTGCTCACGGAGTCTCCTTGGCTGGATTTGGGCTGGGCCAGCCATGATGGGTCCTCTGAAGAGCAACCAGAAGGCAGAGCTGGGGCTCCAGGCTGCAGCAGGGCTCGTTCCCACTCTCAGGGTCAGGTCTACCCACAGCCAGACTGCAGAGGCTACGGATGAGAGCACCAGGTGTGAGGGACACCTCCCGTGTGAGGGGCATGAGGGCAGGCAGAACAGGGCCAGTTTGAGGGGCAGCCCCGGGCAGGAGAGGACAGAGCCACGCTGCACCGTGTGTGTGTGTGCGCATGCCTGTGTAGGTGCGTGTGTGTGTGTGCATGAGTGCTTCTGTGTATATGTGACTGTGCATATGTGTGTGTGTCCATATCTATATGTGTGCATGTGTGTTTATGTGTGTGTGTATGCATGTGAGAGCCTTTAGCACACAACTACCTTGCCCATTAGGAAACGTGGCCCTATTGGGATCTGGTTTCTGGTCCCCGTCAGCTTCCCTTTCTTGGTGAGGAACTGAGGTGGAGGAGGGATGAGGAGGAGAGCGCTTTCTTCCCCACATATTCAAGATATATTCAGGAGAAAAGGCATTTTGCCAAACAGGAAGAAAAGTATGAGCCCATTTTTAGAGAGCTCATTTTAGAAAAACAGCAATGAATGCTTAGGAAAATTACTGGAAGGATATACAAAAACATGTCAAGTGGTGCATTTGCAGTTATGGGATTTGGGGTAATTTTTATTCCCTTCTTTTGGCTTGTCTGCATTTTCTAACATTTCTACAATAAACATCTATTACTTTGTAATAACAACCAAAAAGTTATTTTAACAGTTGGCCTGGAGCTGTGACAAGCGTTCAGATGAGCCGCCTTCTGAGCGGCCGCCCGGGCGTGCTGTGTTCTCACTTCTGTGGGTGCCCAGAGATGGTGGGGGACGCTCGGCGGAGATAATAAGCAGCTTCCTTGAAGGTTTCTTGCTCCCACCTTCGTACTGCCATGGCATCGGAGTGTCTGTCTTTTTGGGGTGCGTGGGATTTGCTGGCCCTTCACGGTGGCACTTGTCACGGAGCCCATTCACTCTCCCCAAGGCCCTAGAGCATAAGCTGGGGCTGGCTTCCACCCAGGGCTCGTGTGGCCTGGGGGTCCCGGCTCCGGCTCTGCAGCCTCTGGGCTCTCAGGTGTGTCCTTTGTTTCTCAAAGCCTGGGCTTAGGAGCAGTTATGATACAGGGCTCCTGGGCCATATGTGTGAGTGCCAGAGAGTAAACCTTTCAGAACTTCAGCTCCTTCATACATACACGAAGGAGATAATAATATCATCTACCACACAGGGCTGGTAAGAGATCGAGTGACGCGAGATGCATCTAAAGCACGTGGAATAGTTCCTGGCAAGAAGCAGGCACTAAATCAGTGTTTACTATTGTCATGATCGTCTGTGCCACAGGCATGTCGGCAGGCAAGATGACAGTCTCAAAGAAACCCATGTCTTAACCCCCAGGACCTGTGACTGTGTCAGGTTACATGTGCTGTGGTTTGAATGTGTCCCTTCCCAAACTCAGGTGCTGCCAATGTGATGTATGAGGAGGTGGGGCCTCAGCAGGTGATCAGGCTGTGGGGACTCCTCCCTTGTGAGTGGGGTCAGGGGCCCGGATAAAAGGCATGACCCTTGTGTCCTTCTGCCTCTTGCCGTGTGAAAACACCACGTTCCTTCCCTCCCCAGGATGCAGCCCTCACCAGACACCAAATGCAGGTACCTTGAACTTGGACTTCCAGCCTCCAGGACTGTGAGGAATACATGTCTGTTCTTTACACATTACCTGGTCTGTGGCATTCTGTTAGGCACAAACAGACCGAGGCATGTATTGGGGAGATTGAGGGCACACAAGGAATTCAGGTTGCTAATCAGCTGGCCTTAACATAGGGACGTGAGCATGGACTCTCTGGGTGTTCCCAGTGTGATCACCAGGGACCTGAAGAGTGGAAGAAGGAGGCAGAGAATCAGAGGAAGGTATGGAGCCAGCCAGGTGCTGTGCTGTGGGCTCTGTGGGCGGAGGAAGGGCCCCTAAGCTGAGGGATGCAGGCGGCCCCAGAAGCTGAAATGGGCACCGGGATGGCTTCTCCCCTGGAGCCTCTGGGAGAAGCGTGACTCTACCCACCTCCTGATTTTAGCCGAGTGAGACTGCTGCAGCCTTCTGAACCACAGGACGGTGGGATAATAACATGTGTGTCGTTTTTACCAGGTTTTTGGTCATTTCTATGGCAGTGATGGGAAACCAATCCAGAGGTGCTCTCAGCTCCTTTCATGGAAGAAGGGCTGAGGGTTGGGGGAATGGCAGCTCCTGCTGTGTCTGGAATCCGTTGGAGCTGCGGGTCTCTCTTACCCACCGGAGATGTAGGCTCCTCTCCTGCCAGCTCCAGGGTGGGGTTCTGGGGGTGGGATCTGACACTTCCAGGAGGTGGCCCTGGAGCTCCTGCTGTCAGGGCAGGGCCCAACTGGTTTCCCTAACGGATCTGATTTCTGGGGCCCGACCCTATTGCCCCTGCCTTCTCCCATCTGCCACCTTTGCCCAGGGGTTCCCGAATGTGTAAAGGGTGGAAGCTGGGCTCCCACTTTCTCCAAGTGCAGAGCAGGCTGAGCCCTTGGCGGGAGGCTGAGTCTCCATCTCCAGGATGCCAGGAAATCTTAAGCCCCAGCGGTGGAGAGCACTTCGGCAGGGACGGCTCGCTCAGGTGCATAGCACCGATGAGTGCAGCCTCTCTTGCCGTGAATGGGAAGAGGTTTGCAGCCTTTGTCATTAAAAGCTCCTGTTTTGGTGTGAAATCCCAGCTTCGGAAGTGCTGCTGGGAGGCGGCAGGGACAGAAAGCTCCCTCAGGAGCCAAGTCAGTGAAGGAGCCAGTGTGGGGATCATAGCCTCTCCCCTGCCTGCCACCCCACCTGCTCCAGCTCCATGTGGTGGGTCAGCAGAGCCAGGGGGCATCCTCGTGGTGGCCTGCCAGGACCCTGATGGCTTCCTGACCTTTGTGGAGAAGCCCCCTGAGGCCCCCTTCCCAGTCATCCCCACTTCTCTGGGTGTCCCAAGCTGACCCCTCCTATACTGACCATTGAGTTTTCAGCAGGCCCAGCACTATTCTGAGCACCTTTCCTGCTTCAAACAAGGCAAGAATCCCAGCTTTCAGTGAGGCAGGCACTGCTATTGTTCTCATAGATAAGCAAACTGAGGCACAGAGAGGCAACGTAATTTCTAATAGTCACCCAGGCAAGAAGGCAGCAGAGCTGAGATTTGGGCTCCAGCAGTCGGACTCTGGCACCCGCATGCCCACCGCCTCTGTACACACTGGCCAGGGCCACGTGCTGGGGCCGGGAGGGTGAGTTTTGCCCTATGGTGACATCAGGCTGAATAAGAGGCATCTTCCTGCAGCTTTCATGCTTCTCCAGGATTTAGGGACATGGAATTGTTTTTATGTTAAAAAATGTACACATATAAGGAGCGAAATGCAAAATTAGCCTGTCGCTTTTAAAGGTCAAACAGGAGCATTAAAGACAAGATGGGCCGGGCACGGTGGCTCATGCCTGTAATCCCAGCACTTTGGGAGGCTGAGGTGGGTGGGTCACCTGAGGTCAGGCATTCCAGACCAGCCTGGCCAACATGGCGAAACCTTGTCTCTATTAAAAATACAAAAATTAACCAAGTAGTAATCCCAGCTACTCGGGAGGCTGAGGCAGGAGAATCGCTTGAACCTGGGAGGCAGAGGTTGCAGTGAACCAAGATTGTGTCGCTGCACTCCAGACAGGGCGACAGAGCGATACTCCATCTCAAAAAAAAAAAGCTGAATTTTCAGGGGCCGACTGGGGGAGGGCACCTTGAGTGTCTAAGGTCCTGCCCTTTACCTCTGATGGGAGTTTCTCTGGAGGCCTCACCAAACCCTGAACTAGCACAGAAGCCCCTGGGAAAGTGAAGTTCTCGGTGGCGGCAGGTGGCCTTCCCTTCTTGTCCCTTCTCCCTTCCCGCCTGCTCCTCTGCATCTGTTAGGCCTGGCCCATTGTCTTTTGGGGGCGGTTTCCACGTGGGGATTCAGTGTCCAGGAGAAGAGAGATTTCTCTGTGGGCACAGGAAGATTCTTTTCGAGTCTGAAACTCAGTGAACAGAATCCCTGCTGGGAGGACGGTTATGTTCCATAAATCAACTCTCCAGTAGCTCCAGATCTTTCTTTGAGGAGCGGCCTGTGTCACGGGTAGACGGTCACTGCACGGCCACGCAGCCCCAGTTCCAGCCGCCTGTTCAAGAAACCAAGAAATCAGGCTGTCGGGGCCCTGGCTCACCCTCCAGCAGCAAGGGTGCTTGGGGCTGTGGTTGAGTTCTGGGACGGGACTCAGTCCCCTTACTGGGGTTGTGCCTAAGGACCTGTGATCCACCAGCGTTTCACCCAGATCCCAGGACCCCAGGCAACCTGGGCTTGCCAGTTCTGTTGGCTCACCCATCCCCTAAAATTTGGGGCAGCAGTGGGATTTCCTCTTGGAATGTCCGCTTGGTCCTGCATAGACATGCAAGGGTGGAGAATCTTCCAGGAGTCTGCATTCACAGGTTTCAGCGATGCTTTCTCCTCGCTGGCCTCAGTTTCCTCCTCTGTGAAATGGGATCGAGCCAGAGGCTCGCTCTGTCTACAAGAGTTCTAAGTGCGCCTGGTTCTCTGGCTTCACCAAACCACTTTCCAGCCATAGCTGGGTTTGCCAGGGCAGGGGCTTCAGCGGGGGACCTGGGGGTGTGGTCAGAGCAGGCTCAGGACCCAGGAGAATGTGGGCAACCTCTGAGCCGGGGAGGCTGGGTTCGTCTCCTGGCCGGACCACTACGCACTTGGGAGAAATGACACAATTCCTTTCCCTTTGGTTTGCTTGGCTATAAAATGGGGTAGTGATGGTTTTTAGCTCTAGGCTATGGTGCGGTCCCACAGCATATTTAATCAAAATGGAAACTTTTCAGGAAATTTTAGTTTTTCTTTTCCATGAGTCCGATGTTCAGTTTTAATCAAACTCTCCCTGGCGTCTCTTCATCCTGTCTGCCTATCCTTCAGGGCCCCGAGCCTAGGGTGTCCTGGCAGCAGATGGGAAATGTCAACTGCAGGCACAAAGGACACAGCAGTTTGTATTCAGTCAGTGACTGCTTTCAAGTTAGAAGGTGGATGTCATTTTGCAGGGGCCCGATTCAGACCCAGAGGCTCCCAGACATGAATGGCTCGGGATTTAGCTGATGTTTGACACTGGGTGAGGGATTTCAGGGATCCATCAGCCATGGTCTCTGAGTTAACTGTCCAGGGGGTGAGCTTTGCTGTGCAGGATTTTCCTCCCTTACTTAACCTCTTGGGCTCGACAGGTCCCTTTAATTCAGCCCACAGCTTTGGGTATTTCTGCCTGTGTTTGTGGGCCCCCAGGTGTGTTGTCCCTGGTTTCTAGGGTCCCGGGGACCTTTGCTCTGTCTCCAGTACTTTGGCACTCCTGAGTCATGTGGTCTCCTGCCATGCTGTGAGCAGGGGATGTGCCTTCTTGTCTCTGTACCCAGTCCCACCTACACTGTCTCAGGGAGGGTGCTCAGAGGACCTAGGGGGAACCAAGGGCCCCCACCCCATTCATGGCCTCCTACCAGGGCCAGTGGTGAGTCTGGGCTCAGGGTGCTCCCACAGGTCAGGCCTGCAAGGTGACAGCAGGTACTTCTGTGCACGTGGCCAGCCATTGACAAAGGAGGGAGCTCTTGTCCCTAGAATGGAGACAAGTGAATAAGCATTTGTAATTGGAATGTTCCTTCTACCCAAGTGGCTCTTTAAGTAGCTGGCTTGTGGGGAGAAAGAGGTGGAATCTGCATGGAATTTGCAAATATTCATGCTCCTTCAGCTCTGAGAGCTTTCTCTCTTAATAACGGAAATTTGTTCTCACTCTAGGAGTGGCACAAACGGAATCCGCGTGGCCGACATGAGCCTTTATTTAGAATAATTCCAGATAAACAGCCCTGTGACCCGGTAAGTGCCTGTGCTTGAAACATCTCAACCTCACTCTGTTTTGGAAAAATTGTTTCCCAGCTTGGGTTGAGGTGGAGGTCTGTGGGGATGTCTGCCTCCCACTGTCCCTGCCCTGAGCCCCGCTGCCCTGGGATGGTCCCCTGGGGGCAGGGGATGAGATGACATTCCTGCCTGAAGGTCTCAGGTTGTGGATCCAGGGCTGAGCTCATTTTCAAGATTCTTCCCCTCAGCCCTTTAATGCTTTCTGGGCTTCTCCTCCCCAGGATGAGAGCTGGGGACAGCGACTCTTTTAGTTGAGGTCAGAGGTCAGAGTTGGCATCTTTGGACTGGGTTTGCATTGCCAGGAGCTGGCAGGGTTTTCAGAAAATGTCTGGGTTGGCTGCTGGTTATTCTGTTAGAGTCTGTTGGTTCTAGAAACCCTGATCTGGTCGGCTGGTGGTTTGCTAGGACTACTATCACCACGTGCCCCAGTCTGGGAGACTTGAACAGCAGAAATTGATTTTCTCATCATTCTGGAGAAATCTGAGATGCAGGTGTGGGCAGGGCTGTGGGGAAGACTGTTCCCCGTGCACGTCTCTGTCCAAATTCTCCCTTTTGTAAGGACACAGTCTTACTGGATTAAGGCCTGTGCTAATGAACTCAACTTGTTCATCTACAAAGACTCTATATCCAAATAAGATCACATTTGGGTGCTGGGGGTGAGGACTTCAAGATCTGTTGGGAGACACCATTCACCCATAACATCTTTCTAGAAGGAGCGCTTGTCCCCAGCAGGAAAATGACGGCAAGCATTTTCAGGCTGAACTGTTTCGCAGTGGTGCTTGTATGGGGCGTTCCGCCAGCTGGGCTTTCTGATGGACTGCTGTTGCTTTCCTACAGACAGAGGAGGGGGCCTTCTCAGAGTGAAGAGGGCTGGGAGGCAGAATGCAGAGTGCAGAAGCAGGTGCCAGAGCACTGCCGTGAGCTCAGGTTGCAAAGCCAGAGGGCCTGGGTTCAAACCCCAGCTCTGCCGCCTACTTGCTGTGTAACTCTAGAAAAGTGACTTAGCCTTTCTGAGCCTCTCCTGCCCTCAATCTGTGAAAGAAGGGCTTTTTGACATTACAGGGGAAGATGCAGGCAAAGTTCCCAGCATGTGCCTGACCCTCCCCAGGCTCCAGACACTGGGTTCCTGGGGCTCTTGTGTTCAGCGTTATCCTCAGTGTTCCTGAGGCCCATGCTGTCCCAGCTAATTGCACCTCATGGTGCCCTGGGCTCCGCTGGGAGAAAGGCTCCCTCAGCAACAGGTTTGGGATCTCAGTCTGGGCTGCCCTTTTTCTGAGGGGACCTCAGCTGTCAGAGGCCCAGCATTGGGAGACAAAGTCAAAGCCCAGAGTGGGGGCAGAGCCGCAAGGGTCGTGTCGGAAACCAGGGGCAGGGACTACCACAATCGCTGTTGGGCCCTGGTGGGGTGGGGGGTCTCTCTTGTTTGCTTCAAGACATAAAGGAGAAGAGTACCAGTCTCCAGGGGTAGGTGGGGGCATGGGATTCCGCCACAGCCCCCTCCCTCCACAGGAAGGAAGGAAGTGCTGCCCTAGCCACAGGACAGGGCTCCATGGGGATGAGGGGAGACTCTGGGGAGCGGGAGATGAGCAAGTCTGCAATGCAGATAGACAGACAGACAGAGAGACAGACAGACAGAAGGTGGAGTTCCAGGCAGGCCAGGCCCAGGTCTTAACACATGAGCCTCTCTGGGGCCAGCTGGTGAACAAGAGCTGGGGTCCTCTAGGCACAGAGTGGGGACTGGAGGGAGCTCCTGGAATGCAGAGGCCACGATACCTGGGATGCACTACTGGAGGAAAATTTTAACCTGGACCTGGGTGTAGCCACATCCCAGAAAGTGAAGGGCTGTCCCCAGAGGGCAGGCTGGAGCAGCGGTCAGTGGTCAGTCGCAGGCTGCGGGTGGATGCAGAGAGGCTGCCGGAGCAGCGGTCAGCGGTCAGTCGCAGGCTGCGGAGAGGCCGCCGGTGCTGGCCCCGTCTGACATTTACTGCCCATCCCGAACTGGGCCCTCTCCTGTGCGTCTCTCTCTCTGTCTCTGTCTCTATCTATGTCTCTTTCTCTCTTTCTCACTCTTTCTATCTCTAGCTCTGTCTCCCTCTGTTTCTGTATCTGTATCTCTCTGTCTCTGTTTCTCTCTGTCTGTCTCTGTCACTCTGTCTCTGTCTCTACCTTACTGTCTCTATGTCTGTTCTTCTCTGTCCCTTTTTCCGTCTGTCTCTCTTTCTGTGTCTCTGTCTCTGTGTCTCTCCATCTTTGCGTGTCTCTGTCTCTTCCTCTGTCTCTGCATCTCTCTCTCTGTCTCTGTCTGTCTCTCCCTTTGTGTTTGTCTCTGTGTCTCTCTGTCTTTGTTTCTCTGTGTCTTTCTGTTTTTCTCTGTATCTATCTCTCCAGAGACATACACACAGAGGGAAAGATAGTCTCTCCATCTCTGTGTTTCTCTGTGTCTCTGTCTGTTTCTATGTCTGTCTGTCTGTCTGTCTCTCTGTCTGCCTCTTTGTCTCTCTGTCTTTCTGTCTCTCTGTGTCTGTCTCTGTCTCTCTGTGTCTCCTTGTCTCTGTCTCTGTCTCTTTGTGTCTCTCCATCTCTCTCCTTCAGTCAGTCAGTCTGTCTGTCTGTCTGTCTCTCTGTCTCCCATCTCTTTGTCTCTCCACGTCCTGAGAGCTGCACTGCCCTCTCTCTGGGATCGTTGCTCTCCTCCTCTCTTCCCCTCTTCTTCACTGTGCATCTGCTCCAGGGCCAGGAAGGCAGGGATCTGGTCTGTGCTATTCACGGCTCCCTCTGATGCATGCGCCTGGCATACCACAGGTGCTCAATAAATGCCCATGGAGTATTGTTAGATGCCTAGCAGCTCCACCTTGAGCCGAGTGACTGAGGCATGAGGCTGTGCCCTGAGGGACTGACACCTTGATGGGCTCTGTGGGGTCCACTCCTTCCTCCTGTGGAGTCTGGAGCTTTCGGGCCTTTGGCATCCCCACCCACGTGGTGTTTGTGCTGGGCTTGGTGGGCATCGGTTGCTGTGGCAGGGGCCCAGGGCACCATGGGAGGGAGGGACTGGCCCCTGGTGCCCTGTCCCGATCCTGGTGCCTTGGCAGCTCCATGTTCCTGCTGGTGGCCCCTGCCTTCCCTCCTGGCAGTGCCCATCCTAGGCCCAGAGACATCTCCCAGTGATTGGTTTCGCTGGAGGACAGCCCCGGCCTGCAGGACCAGGTGCCCCCGAGGCCCATCTCCCAGGCAAAGGCCAGAGACGCTGGGCTGAGGTGGGTCTGAGTTTGCACCATGGGAGGGAGGGACTGGCCCCTGGTGCCCTGTCCCAATCCTGGTGCCTTGGCAGCTCCATGTTCCTGCTGGCACATGTTCCCACAGCCAAGAAGGTGGCTGTCCCCTCTCACTGGCCTGTGTGCAATCCAGGGGGGACAGAGAAGAAGAACCAAAGGCTCTGGGGCTTACTCCCTCCTGGCAGTGCCCATCCTAGGCCCAGAGACCGTCTCCCAGTGATTGGTTTTGCTGGAGGACAGCCCCGGCCTGCAGGACCAGGTGCACCTGAGGCCCTTCTTCCAGGGAAAAGCCGGGGACCCTGGGCTGAGGTGGGTCTGAGTTTGCACCATGTGGCAGCTGCTCCTGAGGGCGCAGGGCTGGGCAGTTGTTTGAATTCCCAGTGGCGTTCATGTTCTCATCTGTAAGACACGGCTGATACGAACCCCAATGCTGCCCGGCTCACATGGGCCTCATGAAGGATGAAGGGAGGTGGCTGCAGCCCTCTGTGAACTGCAGCTATTATCTCTGTCCACACTGCATTTGTGAGTCGTGCTGGGGCTGGGCGGGGGCACTACTGGAGCCAGAGAGGACGATGTCCGCTGCTCGAGAACGTGGATCTTGCCCAGGCCCCCCTCTGCAGGCATCAGACAGAATTGACGGCCCTGGGGATCAGCCCAGCACTCCATGGACACACCCCCAGAGGCTCCCACTTGGTCTTCTGCCCATGAGAGTCATGCATCCACCTCGAGGGGCGAACAGTCCTCGGGTCCAGGTTCTGAGCTCCTTAGTGCTGTGCTGTTGGGGACTTTCTGGCCACATAGGGGACTTTGCCGCATTTAGAAGACTTGCCACTTGGGGACTAGCATGTGAGCCCCGGGCCGTCTGCCAGGGAGGCCTCCCTTGTCTTGAGTGTGTACAGGGAGCTCTCCCAAGCACAGGCAATTCTGGCCCTGGCCCTTGGCTCTCCAGGACACTGTAGCCTCTCGCTCGGTGTTCTGGGGTCCTGTGAACACTGTCTGGCCTCTCTGGGTCCCCAGGGGTTCACTGGCAGCGCGGGCCAGCCTACACGGGCACCCTGAGGCTGCCCATCAGAGACACCCCCATGGGACCAGCGGTGGGTTTGGTCATGCGGCTTCCTCAGTCCCCCATTCCTAGGGCAGTGCTGCTTTAGTGACTGGTCGAAGTCTCCAGTGTGGCTCCGCACACAGGGCAGCATCCCTGCAGTCCTGGGCCCCAGGCTGCCCTGAGGACTGTTGAAGAGGAGCCACCCTGGCCCCCAAGCACTGGGACCCTCACAAGCACCCGCCCAGGCCACCCGTGCCTGATGATACCAAGGGACATTAGACCTCTGGCAGCACAGATGTCACTCGAGTTCTGCAGGGAAACGCAGCCAGGAGAACCCCCGCTAGCTCCCTGGGACCTAGGAAGCTGTCATCATTCATTCAGACCCACCTCAGAGACCCAGCATCCTCCAGGGTGAGCAAAAGGGTCCCCCAGTCTGGAGGAAGGAGCCAGCAGAAGGAGAGCCCGGCCGGCCAGCGGGGACCACCGAGCAGCCACTTCCCTCAGCTGAGAAGCAGAAATCAAGGGGTCGGGCCGAGACAGGGCCAAGCCCAGGTGGAGAAGGCAGTGCACCCCTGTCCTCGCCCGCTGAGCACGCGTCACCCGGAGGGGAGAGGGGGGCCCTGAATGAACACCAAGCAGGAAGGGAATAACTGTTGAGCACCGTGCCAGGCGCAGTGCCGAGCACTTCCCATCACACAGCCCTGCTTAGCTCCCAACAGCCCTGCCAGGGAAGAACTGCTACCCAGCCCATTTAACAGGTGGGGAAAGGGAGGCCAGAGGTGAGGAACCTGCCGGAAGTGGCACGACTCGTAGACAGCAGGGCTAGGTTCACCCCCAGCTCTTCTGACTCCAACACCCATTTGCTTCCCTCCTCCCTCTCTCCCTCCTCCCTCTCCCTCTCTTCCTCCTTCCCTTTCTCCCTTCTCCCTCCCTCCCTCCTCTTTCCCTCTTCCTTCTCCTGTCTCTCTCCCTCCCTTCTTCCTTCCTTCCCTCTCTCCTCCCTCCCTCCCTTCCTACCTCCCTCTTCCTTCTCCTTCCTCCCTTTCTCCTCCCTCCCTCTTCCTTCTTTCTCTCTCTCCCTCCCTTCTCCCTTTCTCCCTCCCTTCTTTTCTCGCTCCTCCATCTCCTTCTCCCTCCTCTCTTTCTCCCTCTCTCCCTTCCTCCCTCACGCTCCCCCTCCCTCCCTCTCCTCTTCCTTCCCTCCCTTTCATCCTCTTTCCCTCTTCCTGTCTTTCCTCCTTCCCTTTCTCCCTTCCTCCCTTCCCCCTCCTCCCTTCCTGCTGTCAGTCTATTGCACAGCCTTCTCTGCACNGCTCCATGTTCCTGCTGGTGGCCCCTGCCTTCCCTCCTGGCAGTGCCCATCCTAGGCCCAGAGACATCTCCCAGTGATTGGTTTCGCTGGAGGACAGCCCCGGCCTGCAGGACCAGGTGCCCCGAGGCCCATCTCCCAGGCAAAGGCCAGAGACGCTGGGCTGAGGTGGGTCTGAGTTTGCACCATGGGAGGGAGGGACTGGCCCCTGGTGCCCTGTCCCAATCCTGGTGCCTTGGCAGCTCCATGTTCCTGCTGGCACATGTTCCCACAGCCAAGAAGGTGGCTGTCCCCTCTCACTGGCCTGTGTGCAATCCAGGGGGGACAGAGAAGAAGAACCAAAGGCTCTGGGGCTTACTCCCTCCTGGCAGTGCCCATCCTAGGCCCAGAGACCGTCTCCCAGTGATTGGTTTTGCTGGAGGACAGCCCCGGCCTGCAGGACCAGGTGCACCTGAGGCCCTTCTTCCAGGGAAAAGCCGGGGACCCTGGGCTGAGGTGGGTCTGAGTTTGCACCATGTGGCAGCTGCTCCTGAGGGCGCAGGGCTGGGCAGTTGTTTGAATTCCCAGTGGCGTTCATGTTCTCATCTGTAAGACACGGCTGATACGAACCCCAATGCTGCCCGGCTCACATGGGCCTCATGAAGGATGAAGGGAGGTGGCTGCAGCCCTCTGTGAACTGCAGCTATTATCTCTGTCCACACTGCATTTGTGAGTCGTGCTGGGGCTGGGCGGGGCACTACTGGAGCCAGAGAGGACGATGTCCGCTGCTCGAGAACGTGGATCTTGCCCAGGCCCCCCTCTGCAGGCATCAGACAGAATTGACGGCCCTGGGGATCAGCCCAGCACTCCATGGACACACCCCAGAGGCTCCCACTTGGTCTTCTGCCCATGAGAGTCATGCATCCACCTCGAGGGGCGAACAGTCCTCGGGTCCAGGTTCTGAGCTCCTTAGTGCTGTGCTGTTGGGGACTTTCTGGCCACATAGGGGACTTTGCCGCATTTAGAAGACTTGCCACTTGGGGACTAGCATGTGAGCCCCGGGCCGTCTGCCAGGGAGGCCTCCCTTGTCTTGAGTGTGTACAGGGAGCTCTCCCAAGCACAGGCAATTCTGGCCCTGGCCCTTGGCTCTCCAGGACACTGTAGCCTCTCGCTCGGTGTTCTGGGGTCCTGTGAACACTGTCTGGCCTCTCTGGGTCCCCAGGGGTTCACTGGCAGCGCGGGCCAGCCTACACGGGCACCCTGAGGCTGCCCATCAGAGACACCCCATGGGACCAGCGGTGGGTTTGGTCATGCGGCTTCCTCAGTCCCCATTCCTAGGGCAGTGCTGCTTTAGTGACTGGTCGAAGTCTCCAGTGTGGCTCCGCACACAGGGCAGCATCCCTGCAGTCCTGGGCCCCAGGCTGCCCTGAGGACTGTTGAAGAGGAGCCACCCTGGCCCCAAGCACTGGGACCCTCACAAGCACCCGCCCAGGCCACCCGTGCCTGATGATACCAAGGGACATTAGACCTCTGGCAGCACAGATGTCACTCGAGTTCTGCAGGGAAACGCAGCCAGGAGAACCCCGCTAGCTCCCTGGGACCTAGGAAGCTGTCATCATTCATTCAGACCCACCTCAGAGACCCAGCATCCTCCAGGGTGAGCAAAAGGGTCCCCAGTCTGGAGGAAGGAGCCAGCAGAAGGAGAGCCCGGCCGGCCAGCGGGGACCACCGAGCAGCCACTTCCCTCAGCTGAGAAGCAGAAATCAAGGGGTCGGGCCGAGACAGGGCCAAGCCCAGGTGGAGAAGGCAGTGCACCCCTGTCCTCGCCCGCTGAGCACGCGTCACCCGGAGGGGAGAGGGGGGCCCTGAATGAACACCAAGCAGGAAGGGAATAACTGTTGAGCACCGTGCCAGGCGCAGTGCCGAGCACTTCCCATCACACAGCCCTGCTTAGCTCCCAACAGCCCTGCCAGGGAAGAACTGCTACCCAGCCCATTTAACAGGTGGGGAAAGGGAGGCCAGAGGTGAGGAACCTGCCGGAAGTGGCACGACTCGTAGACAGCAGGGCTAGGTTCACCCCAGCTCTTCTGACTCCAACACCCATTTGCTTCCCTCCTCCCTCTCTCCCTCCTCCCTCTCCCTCTCTTCCTCCTTCCCTTTCTCCCTTCTCCCTCCCTCCCTCCTCTTTCCCTCTTCCTTCTCCTGTCTCTCTCCCTCCCTTCTTCCTTCCTTCCCTCTCTCCTCCCTCCCTCCCTTCCTACCTCCCTCTTCCTTCTCCTTCCTCCCTTTCTCCTCCCTCCCTCTTCCTTCTTTCTCTCTCTCCCTCCCTTCTCCCTTTCTCCCTCCCTTCTTTTCTCGCTCCTCCATCTCCTTCTCCCTCCTCTCTTTCTCCCTCTCTCCCTTCCTCCCTCACGCTCCCCTCCCTCCCTCTCCTCTTCCTTCCCTCCCTTTCATCCTCTTTCCCTCTTCCTGTCTTTCCTCCTTCCCTTTCTCCCTTCCTCCCTTCCCCCTCCTCCCTTCCTGCTGTCAGTCTATTGCACAGCCTTCTCTGCACTTGCTTTGAGAAGAGGCTCTGCCTTGGGACTTCCAGGCCTGCTTAGAGGCTTCAAGCTTTCTGAGCCCCAGAGTCTTTGATTCTTCTTTCTCTGTCCCCCCCTGGATTGCACACAGGCCAGTGAGAGGGGACAGCCACCTCCTTGGCTGTGTCAGGTTACCTGACTTCTCTGTTAGGGATGTGAGAAGGGACAGAGGGAGCCCTTGGTCCCCACCCAATTCCCTAGGTCACTGAGTGCTGCTTCCTAAAGGCAGGCCTGTGGCAGGGGCAGCCCTGGCTCCTGACATCTGGGTAAGGGAGCCGCCTTCTCAGATGTCTCTGGTCTCCCCAGAGTTCCCTGCTGATGTTACTCCATGTGGTCTTGGACCCCGTGGAAGATCATGGCCCACGGCTTCCTCTAACAGGGATCTGGGCCCCACACTGGAACTACTCAGCCCCAGTGGCAGGTGGGCAGCGTGGTCCTGCTGAGTCCTGCACAGATCCACCCCGAGCTCCTCTGCTGGCTCAGGTCTGGATCTGGGCTGCAGCTCAGGCAGGCAAAGAAGCAAAGCCGGCTGCGGCACCTGGTGCGCTCCTGACCGACAGCTTGGCAGGTGCGGCCCTCACCCTGCCTCTGCGCTCTGACTTTCTGGGGAAGGCGGGTCACATTGCACACCGCTGCCCTCGCCGTTTCAACTGTAAGTCCCCTGATTTGGAATAACAGTGACTTGCATATTTGAGGAGCTCAAGAAGGGGAAGTTTAATAAGATGCCAACTGAGTAAATGCCAGTTGCTTCAAAAAAAGCAATTTATTTATTTTATTTTATTTATTTATTTTTTTGAGGCGGAGTCTTGCTCTGTCGCCCAGGCTGGAGTGCAGTGGCCGGATCTCAGCTCACTGCAAGCTCCGCCTCCCGGGTTCCCACCATTCTCCTGCCTCAGCCTCCCGAGTAGCTGGGACTACAGGCGCCCGCCACCTCGCCCGGCTAGTTTTTTTTTTTTGTATTTTTAGTAGAGATGGGGTTTCACTGTGTTCACCAGGATGGTCTCGATCTCCTGACCTTGTGATCCGCCCGTCTCAGCCTCCCAAAGTGCTGGGATTACAGGCTTGAGCCACCGCGCCCGGCCAAAAAAAGCAATTTAAATTGTTCAGTGGATACACTTTTG
>NW_016817546.1:3971731-4071745 GCF_001698545.2 Rhinopithecus bieti
TTTTATTTATTTATTTATTTTTTGAGATGGAGTTTCGATCTTGTTGCCCAGGCTGGAGTGCAATGGGTTGGTCTCAGCTCACTGCAACCTCCGCCTCCCGGGATCAAGCAATTCTCCTGCCTCAGCCTTCTGAGTAGCTGGGATTACAGAAGCACACAACACGACCAGCTTATTTTTGTATTTTTGTCGAGACGGGGCTTCACCATGGTGGCCAGGCCAGTCTCGAACTCCTGACCTCAGGTGATCAGCCCGCCTCGGCCTCCCAAAGTGCTGGGATTACAGGCTTGAGCCACCGCGCCCGGCCAAAAAAAGCAATTTAAATTGTTCAGTGGATACACTTTTGGGAAGCCTGGGAAGCCTGGGACGCCCGCCTGCTGCCGCCGTCGTGCTGGGCTCTGCTCGGTGCCTGTCTGGTGGCTGCTGTCAGCGGCTGCAGGGCTGTTTGCTTCCAGAAATCATGCAACAGACAAAGCTGGAGGTCCTGGCACTTGGTGCGATGTTGGCTCCCCGGGAGCCGCGCTCAGAAAGCCCCAGCACTGACGTCATGATTGAGACCAGGGCTCAGGGTCTAGGGTCCAGGTGCTGCCATCAGTGGCTCAGGGGCTATGGATGGGATGGCAGAGCCCTTCCAAGTCTAGGGCCCAGCCAGGGACCCAGGGCCAGCTCAGCATCCCTTGTCTGCAGTGCCGATTGGCTGGGCTCTGGGCAGGACAGGCCTCAGCCACTTGCTTGTGGATGGTGGCAGGACTGTCGTGGCCAGAGGATCCCTGGTGCTAACTGGCCTCCCCTGTCAGCTGTTCCCTCAGCAGAAAAGGGAGCAACTACAGGGCAGCCTTTCTTGGAGCCCGGCTCTTCCCTTCTGAATGCCTGCAAAAGGTGTTGGGTGCTGGCCACGCTGCCCTGCCCACCTGGCTCTGGCACCCTCAGAATCCTTTGCAGGGGCTCTCCCAAGCATGGGGAGCTCCTGGACCAGCACTCTCCTCCTTAAGGTCTGGGAGTTAAGTCCATGCCTTGGTGCCATGACCCATGACTGCCACCAGGGGTCAGCAGGCCCACGGCGGGCTGCAGGGTGGACGCTGTGGCCAGAGCAGCAGCAGGGACAGGAGGTCTGAGGGGTGAAGCCGGCAGCAACCTGGACACAGGTGTTGGCTGGTGTCTTGGAGGTCAACTCTGGCCAGGCCCTCTGGCTGGCTGAGCTGTGGTCTTTAGCCACTGGGGGCATAGAGGGTGTCAGCTGCTTTGGAAAAGGTACAGGGGTCCCGGGATCTGATTCTGGTGCCTCCTTGGGGACCCCAGGCAAAGCACAGTGCTCATGACCATCATGACCAGGGTGGCGTTTGGAGTCATTCCAAGCAGTCTTTAAATCCTGTGTGGCCTTGGGGCACTTCCTTTACCTCTCTGAGCCTCAGGTAACTTTCCATCTGTAAAATGGGAGAGATCATCAAAGGGCTGTTGGAAGGATCCAACAAAATAACGCACGCAAAGAACTTAGCACAGGCTGGTGTGATGCAGTCATGCAATAAACCACGACTGTCATTCCTGTCACCAATAGAGTTTTCAGGGGGATCGTCCTTTCTGTCATCGTCTTCTCCAGGATGCTCCTGCTGGTTTTTAATGTTTCTAATCTCCTGTTGATTATTCCTGGGGTTTCAGCCAAATAAGCACTGCCAATTAAAGCTCCTGCTGTAGCTCCGAGTGGGGTTGCCATGGCAATGGGAGCAGGGATTTCACTTCTTCCTTGGAATACACACACACGTGTGTGAGTCTTTTTGTGGGTTTCTGCCCGTGTGTCTAGCTGTTACCAGAACTCCCTGCCGTGGAGCCGGAGGTGGCAGGTGGGAAGAGAGAGGGAGGAAAGTGGGACGTGGGGTGCGGTGTGGGGGCCCCTCCTCCTGCACGGAGCCCCCTTCAGCCTGGGAAGGCTTTGCCTGGGATGCTACAGCCAGTGTTGCGAGGGAACGAATGTGGGTTTCCCCATGCAAACTTGCTCTGCCCTTGCAATGGCCTCAGGAGCCCTGTCCAGCCTGGTTGGCAGGATGAGGCTGTGCTGGGTGACAGACGGCCCTGCCTGAGTCTTCAGAGCGTTACAGATGTGTGTGTGTGTCTGTGTGTATTTCTGTGTCTCTGTGTGTGTGTGTGTGTATCTGTGTCTCTTTCTCAGTTTGTGTGTCTGTTCCTGTATGTGTCTCTGTCTATGTCTCTTTGTGTGTACATGTGTGTGTCTCTGTACCTGCGACTCTGCGTGTGTGAGTGTGCGTGTGTGTTGGGGGGCTTGAGTTGGTCATTGAAGCTGAATCTCAGACAGGCTACAGGATTTTAAACTCAACTCAGGCCTGGGGTTAATTGAGGTCCAGGGAGGGGCTGAGCTGGAACCAGAGCAGGGGCTCACTCTGACCTCTGGCTTCTCTGAATTCCAGATGCAGTCAGCATCAGGCCTACCCTGTGTCAGCACTGGGAGCTCCTGGAAGGAGGGCTGGCTCTTGCATGTGGGGATTGGCTGGAACTTTTTTCAGTTTCAAAGGGTCAAAGTAGCTTGAGTAAAATTAAATAAGTACATGGAAGAAAGAAAGAGAGAAAGGAAGGAAGGGAGGGAGGGAGGAAAAAAGGAAGGAGGGAGGAATAAAGAAAGAAAAAGAAAGAAAAAAAGAACACAGCCCCAGGCGCACATAGAGATGCTGAGCTGGGGCCCAGTTACCCAGGGTCGAGGCCCAGCCAGCTTCACGCAGAGCTGGATCTGGCTCTGTGAGCGTGGCAGGCCGGACTTTCTCCAGAAAGTGTTTGGAGCCCTGTTGCTGGGATGGAGCCGGATGTCTCGTGTGAAGGGCAGAGCTTCTTGCTGGTAGTGTGGACACAGCAGATCTCATGGAAGGGTAGGACCAGCCTTGCTGGAGTCCAGCACCCAGGCCTGGGCCACCCCGGGCCTGGGGACGGTGGTCTTTGGCTGGGTCCAGGTCTCCTTTCCCCGGGGCTAGGGTGGGTAGTGAAAATGGATACACAGTGCCCAGGACCACATGGGCAGGGAGGGGGGAGGCTGCCCCCAGGACCGTGCATCCACACCTGTGGGACGGGCTTGCCTTCGCTGCTAGGTGAGGAATGCCTCACTGAGGACAGAGATTCATGTTCTGCACCCGTGATGTGCTCTGCAGTGTGCAGGGGCTGATGGAGGAGCTGTGGGCTGGGCTCTCTGTGAGCCTGTGATCTCACCACTGCTGCACCTCTGCACTGAGGGGAGGCAGCAAGAGAGGGGAGCTCATCTGGAGGAGTCAGTGCCAGCTTTGAGAAGCCTTAGCCCCTTTTAGACACCTGGAGGCTGGGAAGCCCCAGTCTCCCCCACCCCCCTCCATGGGGATTGGTGTGAGCAGGTCCTGTCCTGCCCAGGAAGCAGCTTCCTTGGATTTGGAAGGCAGGAGCCTTGGAGGGAGGTGCCAGCTTGCCTTGAGTTGGCTGAGGAGGGGGCAGCCCCTCCAGGGGTCATGCGATGGTCTAGGCAGAGCATAACTTCCAACTGCTATTGCTGGACTTGCTTGGAAATGCCCCAGGTGCTGAGGGTTCTGAGGGGCCTCAGGCAGCCCATGTGGCCAGCGGTCCCTCCCTCTCAGTTGAGATTCCACGTTCAGGAACTGTGTCTTCTTCGCTGCTAACATCACAGAGCCAGCCCGGCTGGGTGGTTGGTGAAGGCCAGGAGCCCAGCTGATGGGGTCATGGTGGACATCCTGCTGGGAGTGGCGGTGTCAGGGCTGCAGTCAGGGGTGCTGGGGAAGGGACTCCGACATCTCTCAAGAGGTGAGAGAGGTCCTCAGTGGCTGGTGTTTGTGGACAGTTTACACCTTGCTGAAGATGAGCCACCCAGACGTGACATCTGCGGGACTGAGGCGGTGCTGTGGGGAGAAGGGGACCAGGTCACTGCTCCTGCACTCAGGGAAGTCACAATATCCAGCACACATGCCATTTCCTGAAGACACGTGCCTGTCTTGCCAGGCAAGAGACTATGACTGTAATAATTAAAGAAAGAGGAGAGAAACACGAAGGGTGGCTGTACAGTCAACAGGGACAGGTTTATTTTAAATAAACCTGAGAGGGGCAGCTGGCTGAGTTAGGTCAGAGCCATACTCTTTTATGGACTAAGAGGTTTTAAGGATTTAGGGTGGGAGAGTTTATTAGAAGCTTGGACTGCTTCTGTGTTTTTTTTGTTGTGCTTATTTGAGAGGGAGAGTTGTGTGTGTGTTTCCATTCTTTAATTCTTACAATGACCTCACCTCTTATGAGGCTCCCCCTGTGCCAGGCAGTACACGGAGCTCCTCACATTATCCTCATGGAGGCCCCGTGGGCAGGTGTGAGGTGCCTGGCAGACAGGTGAGGTGCCAGGCATACATAACTTGTCCAAAGTCCCACATCGCGGGTGGTGGGAGCCATAACCACTGTTTTCAAGGAGCTCCTCCTCCTCCTCAGGGCCCAAACAGCACTGGGCACATCAGGAAGTGGGTGATAGGGTGGGGCGAGGGCCTGGGCTGGCCCCATGGGCTCATCTCTTTTGCCTAGACTAGGCACTGGCAGCAGGGGTGAGGTCTCTTGAGGGACTCCAAAGTCTGAGGTGCAGCCTCCAGCTCAGCTTGTTCCTCTGTCAGGGCCAGGTGGGAAGGTAAGGAGTGGGCTCAGGGCAGACAGGTGTGTGCGTGGGCGTGCTGCCCACTTCATCCAGGAAACCAAAGGGACGGAGACAGGGGTGACTCTTGAGGTTCTCCAAGGTGTCCATGAGTGGGAAGCAGCCCCCTGCCCAGGCAAGAGGTGGGCATATCAGTGGGGCCTGCACTGCTTAGACGGAGCCAGAGATATTCTGAGGGGCATTGACCCCACTGCCCCTGCTGCCCACTTCCCCTGGTCCCCAGTCTATCCTCCCGTCACCTCATCAGGCCTTGCACAGCTCAGAGCAGCAGTTGAAGTTCATCCTGGGCACGTGTGGGAGCCCAGGCCTTGTGTGAGGCCTGGGCTCATCTGGGGAAGGGGCTAGTTGCTCATCACCAAAGGAGTGCAGAACCAGAAAGCCCTTCTCCTGGCCTGGCAGGAAGCTGGTGAGGAGGTAGATGGTTTTGCCAGAACTTCCCAACTTCCTCCTCACCTCAGGAATGGAGGACTGTGCCTGGGCGTGCATGGTGTGTGCTGGCACGTGTGTGTGTGCATTTGCGTGTGTGCATACGTGTGCTGACATGCACATGTGTGCATGGAAGTACATTTGTAGATGCATGTGTGTGCACACGTGTATACGTATGTGTGTGCGCGCACATGTGTGCATACACATGAATACACATGTATGTATATGTACATTAATGTGTGTGTGTGCACATGTGTATGTAGTACATTTGTGAGACAAGGGCTGGGCGCTGTGCCTCTGGACCCTCACCTGGCTCCAAGTGGAGCTGGGCAGCGTCCTTGGGAAGAGCTCCTGCCTTCTGAAGCCCCAGGAAGGGAGTCAGGACTGAATTTGTGCTGGGTGGCAGTGGCGGTTCCCAAATCTGCCTCTTTATAAGGATCAGCTGCGGAACTGGTTACACTTATGCCAACCTTGGCTGCATCTCCGACCTCTCTTCGGTGGGGCTTATGATGCTGTAGTCGATGAGCTTCCCCCAGGCGGTGCTGATGTTGGGTGCTCAGCCCGAGGCACCCACTGCAGAGCCCCCAGGAAGCCAAAGCCCCTGCTTGTTGACCACAGTTGTTTCTCTGCCTTCCTCTGATCTTTGATTTCCTTGATAAACCACGTATTTCTCAAATACCTGATAAGTTTCAAGCTGTTTATTGCATTGTTGTTTAGATAAAACAGGTAGAACATTTTGGGTTTCTTTTATTTGTGGGAGGAGGCCTTGGTTTTTAACCCTCCGTGGTCTGTTTCGAAGACCAGTGCTCTTGGAATATTTTCTTTTACATTTTGGAAATTTACGTTAAGCTTCTTCATGGTGATTCTTTTGAAAGTGATGAGTTTTGTTTTCTGAATGAACCAGGGATTCACCGAATCAAGAGTTTGACAAGCAGGATGAGATGTGGGTCCTGGGAATTCAGCCCAAAGGGCCAACAGCATCTGTTGTTGGGATGAATCAACTTCTCTCCTTTGCATCCAGAATGGTTCTAGCTATTTGGGACAATTGAGAAAATAGTCACTTACATCATTTTTGTGTCAGTGGTCCAGACGAGGAACCTGGTTGAGAAACCTGTGGAAATTGTCTTCCAAGATGTTGACCCTGGAAAATTAGGGATTTACCCAAATGTCTGTATCACGGACTTCCCCTCCCCCCATCCAGAAATCTTAGCATCTCTGGAATCTTTTTGGGTTTCCATTGGCATTCCCTTTCCCATGGGTGGAATATCAAATATTCTTTGGGTTGTTTTAAAACCATCTCCTCTGAGCCCCAAGGAAGTCTTGTGGTCACTGGTATGCCTTTGAAGGGTAACTGCTTTCTGTCTAGTTACATTTCCATTCTTTGGCCACATACCTTTTGTCTCCGGACCAAAGGATTTAGGGAGACTTAACTACTTTAGCTTGGCTTCTGTGACAATTTTGGTTTTCTGTCTCAGGTCTTTCCTCACCAGGATACCACACCCAGTCCTATGCTTGGACAAAATTATTCTCTTGCCCTCCTATTTAACTGGTAGGGCAAGAAACGCTAGTCATTCCTCTGTGCGGGACTCATGACACTTCTCCCTCTCCTTCAGAGACACTGGAAGCTCAGCCTCCTGCCCCTCAAAGCTGCTCCTACCTATGGGTCCTCCTAGTCCTCAGGAGGCTCCCGGTCCCAGGCCATCTCTCTCCCTCCTGTCTGTCCTTTTCCCCCTGCTTTGCTGCATGGAGGCCACTCTCAGATCTGGCTTCTGTCTGCCCTGGGGTCTGGCTCAGGCCGTAGGCTCTGGAAGGGAAGCTCTCCCTCTCCCATTAGCTGGCAAATGGTCCTGGCCTTTCCCATCCCAGACCCCATCCCACTCTAGGCAGCAACCTCCCTGGACTCCCCACCCTCATCTCCACTGCTGTTGCCCATCACACTGGGTTTCGCTGCCGTTTTCCCAACAGGACTGAATCCTCCCATCTTCATGAAACATCCCCAGCTGCTGGCAGAGCCGGGCACAGAGGATGCATATGCTGTCTGCATGTTGAATGGACAAATGGATGAACTTACAGGAAAGCCGAGGATTGAACCTCAGAATGTCTCATCTTTGTGTCTCATTTTCTGTCCCCTCCGCTCTGCCTCAGGTCTTTTACTTCTGTGATGTGGGCTAGTGAGTTGATGTGAAAACACCCAGAATGAAGTCTTCTGAATTGTTCATTTGCATTATTATTGCTGAGAAGCCAGGAGCATGCAGTAAAGTCCTTTCCAGAATCTGCACTTTGGCTCTCAGGAAGGAGCCACAATACCCCTGTGAGGACAGTGCAGTGGACACTGGTGGCTGTGGGTCTGTGTGGATGGCCACGGGAGTTGCCCAGAATGCACAGGTCTGGTTGGGGGTGATGGGGAGGGAGTCAGTATGATTATTTCCAAACTGGATAGACATTTCCTTTATCCTCCTGGTACTCAGCTAGATGACATTTCCTGGACCCCCTTGCAATTAGGGGCAGCCAGGCGACTGCTTTCTGGCCATGGATAGTGGAAGGAACAGGCAAAGTGCACCCCTCCTGGTTCTGGCCCATGAAACCCTCACGGTGTGACTCTGGATGGAGGGAGAGTGACTCCAAGGACCTAGAGGATGGAAGGACTCTGGTCTGCTTGGGAGAGAGCCTGCCAGGAGCACCACCTATCCAGGAACACAAATTTTGGATGGCTGCCTGGTGGTGAGATGTCACTTGGATTTTGTGAAGTCACAAAGGTGTTGGGATTGTTTGTTACGGTGGTTGGTCTGAGCTGACAAATACACTTTCTAAGTCTCTTTTGTGTCTGCGCTGTTCCTGTCCTGTAAGCTGCTGCCCAGCATTGACCTGACCAACTCTTCCCCATTTTTCAGGAAATAGTTCAGGTGCCACTTATTCTGGGTCACTTTCTCTGATCCTTATGGATCATCAGATGTCAGTTATCTTGGTTGCCCATTCCCTGGATTTACCTCTGTCATTGTGCGCTGTCCCCTGTGTCCTGAAGATCTGTTTACTTGTTTCTCTTCCAGCAACCTGTGAGCACTTTGAAGGGTGGGAGGAGTGGAATATGCTGTGACCTTGGTGCCTGGCTTGGGACATGACAGAGGTGGTGTTCAATGTGCTCTTGCAAAGCTGGAGGGGAGGAAGGAAGGCTGTGAAGAAGGGGAGGCAGGGAGGAAGGGAGGGAGAGAGAGATAGAGGAAGAAAGAGATAGAGAGAGAAGAGAGAAAATTCCTCAGAGTCTTGGAGCATTTCTCTGAAATTAACAAAACAAAGATCGGAACACCCGAAATGCCCCAAATGTATACTTTTGGGACACAACTGAATTTATATTAAAAATAAGACTTCTCTTCCAACACCATCCAGCCACGAAGAGATTAGATCCTTTCCTCATGGGCCATGTAGGTTGAAATTTTCCATTATGGGCTTGCTCTTAGTTCTGCCTTCACTCTTGCTCTTGCTAGTGCTCTTTCACTTCTCATCCAAACATCCATCTATACATCCATCCATTATCCATCTGTCTGTCCATCATCCATTTATCATCCATCCACCATCCATCCATCATCCATCTATCAGTCACACATCAAGCATCCCTCCGTCCATCCATCCATCCATCCATCCATCCATCCATCCATCCATCCAGTTAACAAAAAGGTACTAGGTGTGAAGTGCTGTTCAAAACAGATAAAAATCATTGCCATTAAATGCAACAAAAGTCTGCCTTCATGGAGCATATGTTTATTTATCCATTCTTCCCCCCTGACTCTATCTAATTCATTCATCCATCCACCCATCATCTATCCATCATCCATCCATCCAACTATCATCCATTCATCATCCATCCATCTCTCCATCCATTCATCATTCATCATCCATTCATCCATTATCCATCCATCACCCATCTAACCATTGTCCATTATCCATCCATCTATCCATCACCCATCCACCATCCATTCATCTATCATCCATCCATCAGCCACCCATCATCCATCCATCCATCCATCCATCATCCATCCAGCTAACAAAAAGGTACTATGTGTGAAGTGCTGTTCAAAACAGATAAAAATCATTGCCATTAAAACAACAAAAGTCTATCCCTTCCTCCTCCTGGAGCATGCATTTATTTATCCATTCTTTCCCCCAGACTCTATCTATTTAATTCTTTTATCTATCCACCCATCATCCATCCATCATCCATCCATCCAACTATCATCCATTCATCATCCATCAATCTGTCCATCCATTCATCATCCATCATCCATCCATCCATTCATCATCCATCATCCATTCATCCATTATCCACCCATCATCCATCCATCCATCCATCATTCATCCATCCATCCATCCATCCATCCATCCATCCATCCATCCATCATTCATCCATCCATCCATCATTCATTCATCCATCCATCATTCATCCATCATCCATCATTCATCCATCCATCATTCATCCATCATCCATCTGTCAACCATCCATCCATCCATCATCCATTATCCATTCATCATCCATCCACCATTCATCCATCTATCATCCATCCATCCATCATTCATCCCTCATCCATCTATCCATAATCCATCCACCATCCATCCATTATTCATCCATCTATCATCCAGCCATCCATTATCCATCTAACCATCATCCACCCATCATTCCATCCACCATCCATCCGTCTATCATCCATCCATCATCCACCCATCACGCATCCATCCATCCATCCATCTATCCATCATCCATCCAGGTAACCAAAAGGTACTATGTGTGAAGTGCTGTTCAAAACAGATAAAAATCATTGCCTTTAAAAACAACAAAAGTTGGCTGAGCGTGGTGTCTCATGCCGGTAATCCCAGCACTTTCAGAGGCCAAGGCGGGAGGATCACAGGGTCAGGAGTTCAAGACCGGTCTGACCAACATAGCAAAACCCTGTCTCTACTAAAAATACAAAGAAGTAGCCATGTGTGGTAGTGTGCGCCTGTAATCCCAGTTGCAGAGGTTGCAATGAGCTGAGATCGCGCCATTGCACCTCAGCAGCCCAGCCTGGGCCACAGTGTGAGACTCCATCTCAAAAAAAAAAAAAAAAAAAATTCTATGCTCTCATGGAGCATACACTGATTTATCCATTCTTTCCCCCTACTCTATCTAATTCATTCATCCATCCATCCACCTATCCATCCGTTCATCTATCTATTTATCTCTCTATGCATCCATCTGTCATCTATTTATCTGCCTATCCATTCATCCATCCACCTGCCTATCTATTTATGCACCTAGCTATGCCTTTGTCTATCTATCCATTCATCTACCCACCTATTCAACTATCTGACTATCTATCTATCTATCTATCTATCTATCTATCTATCTATCTATCATCTGTCCATCCATCATCCATCCATCCATCTCATCCATCCACCCATCTCTTTCTTTTTTCTTTCTTTCTTTGTTTCTTTCCTTTATTTTTCCTTTCTTTCTCTTTCTCTTTCTTTCTCTCTTTCTTTCTCTTTCTTTCCTTTCTTTTTTTCTTCCCTTCCTTCCTTCCCTCCCTCCCTCTTTTCTTTTCTTTTCCTTTTCTTTTCTTTTCTCTCTCTCTCTCTCTCTCTCTCTCCTTCTTTCTTTCTTTTCTTTATCACATAGCTGTGCTTGAAATCAAAGCACATGACCATGTGACTGTCTTAGCCAAAGAAATATGAGCAGAAGTGATGTGTGCCGTCACCGGGCAAAAGTTTAAGAGCCACTTCTTGTTATGCCACATTTCTTTTCCTCCTCCATATTCTGCAGCAATATTCTAGATATTTCCTGCTTCATCAGCTTGGGTCCAAGAGTGAGGAACACCATGATGCCCAGAGCACTCCCCGCAGCTTAACACCCACTGCTCCTGACATGTGGTATGAGGAAGAGTCAGAGCTTTGCTGTACCCTGGTAGATTTTCCGTTGTTGTTTCTATAGCATAACTTGGCTTAAGCTAGCTGATAGACACAAAGTGACAGGTTGTTTTCCAGATGGCTACCCCCATTTACATCCCCTGTCCTCAGCGTTTGGGAATGTCTGTCTTCCTTTAACCTTACCTGCCTGGAATTGTATCTTTTAATTTATGAATTAAGAAAAAATCAGTTTGAAGGTGAAAGGGAATCTCATTTTAATTTTAATTTCCATTTCTTTGATTATATTCAACCTTCTTACTGAAGGTTGAATAGATGTGTAATGGACATTTGCTCTTCGTATTAATCATTTTGCTGTGTGCTTACTATGTACTGGAAACACTGAACAGTGAGTAAGATGCAGCCTCTTTTCAGTTTAGCCCTACCTAGAAGAAATCAGCGTTCAGCTCAAGTTTCAGGCATGTACAGTGCTGGGGAAGAAAATTCCCATATGGGATGGAAAGGTGCTAGGGTGGAGGTTCACTGCTGGGTGGAAAGCAGATTTACAAAAGGTGGAGAGGTTCGGGCCGGTGAAGGCAGGGAAGGGCAGTGCAGAGTAGGATGTCCAGAGCCTGGTCAGCAGCTTCCGCCAGGCTGGCAGGCACAGGGCCACGTCTGATTTATCAATGTGTGTGTCCTGTCCTGCATCTCAGTTCACTGACACCTCTATTGCTGGTCACCTACAGTTGCAGGTGGGTGGCGGGGCCAGGTGGGGTCCCTCTGTGCCCCACTCCGGCTTTGCCTGTGCTATGAGTTGGAGGCTCTGCCTCCTGACGTTTCTACTCAAAGCCCCTGCAGCGGGCACAGGCCTGTCCCCTGCAGCAGCTCCTTACCCTGAGCCAATGCAACTGTGTCTTGCCACCTCTGGCCCCGTCTTTAAAGGTCAGCTGCTTAAGTAATGATTTCAACCATTCTGAGGCACGTTTCCAGCAGTACATGTGCTTTAGAATAAAATCCATTGGAGAGCCATGGGAAGTGGGATTTGGCTGCAGGGAGATGGTTCCCCCTGCCTCCTGAGCCTGGGTAAGGGCTGGGGGCTCCCTGGGAATGCTGCAGAGTGACAGTGGTTCCCAAGGGGCCTCTCAGGATTCCAAACGTTCCCCCACCTTTATGCCACCATAAATGATTCAGGTAAATTGCTCTGGCCTGTGGGAGGAAGCAGCCCCAGCAGAGGCCTTCAGTGGTAGGTTCGCAGAGATAGGAGAGGCTGTGTAGGGCCTGTTAAGGTTCCAGGTCCCTTAAGGTGCAGGAGATAGGGGGCCATGGACTCATTAGAGAAGGCAGGGTGGGTGCTTGGGGATGGAGTGGTCAGCTATGGCAGGGCCTTGCCCGTCAGGGCTGTGGCTACCCCACCAGAGGCACCCGCAGCTCTTGCCCACTGGGTGTCCATGGAAATCTCCCCCAAGGCAGTTCACTGAGTGAGGAGAGGTGAGGCATGGATGATGGGAGGACACCTGCCTGCCTTCATTGGCCTCCTCGCTTCCAGGTAGCACCTGGCCTGTCATGTACTCTGATGTCCTTGGGGGTCCCTTGTGTGAGCTGACGTTTCTGGGGTGTTTCCTAAAGGCCAGAACAGACCTGAGGGCTAGGGGTCCTCGTTCAGCCCAGGGAGTTTTGGGGTGAGCATCTTACCTCCCATGGTCTGCCTGGCATTGTCCAGTTTGCAGAGGGCTGAACCCTGGACATTTCACATCCAAAGGTGGAGTGGCGTCTCAGGGGTGCTGTGTGCACAGAGCCCGGCTCAGAGCCTCTCACAGCCAGTTACAGGATTTGATGCTGACACTACGAAGGTGTTTTGCTGACACAGGAATGCAGGCTCAGGAACTGGTGTGAAGGTCCTTCCACAATGCCTGCTACTTGGGCATCCAGAATGAAAGCACCGAGTCCTTGTTTGTTCCAGGAACTTCCTTGATTTAATTTTTCCGATTGGTGGGTGCTTCTAATTGGGGAACCTTCCAAAAAGCGCAGCCTTTGAGAAGTGGCTGGGCGGTTCTCAGCCCTTTGGCCAAAGGGCTGCCAATATTCCCACCTGCCTTCCTCTACTCTGCCATTCCAACTATAAAATCCCCCTGAAGAAACCTTTGTCAGGCCTGATGCAGGCAGAGTATGCGGAGAGATGTTGGGAGTGGGGGCTGAGAATGGGAAGCTTCATTGCAGAGACAAGAGAAGAGACAGTTGAGTGAGAGACAGTGAGTCAAGAGAGCTCAGCGGTTGCCAAACCCGGAGCAGATGGGAGTAGGACAGTAGAGGCCCCAGGGCTTGCAGAAATTGCGAAGGCACAGGGCACCCCACAGGCGCAAGTGAGGGTGCTGGAATTCATTTTTACCAAACCTTACACCTGGCTTACCTGTGAATCTCAGGGGCTACAGAGCAGCAGGCACCCAGCTGGTGGTGGGGGCAGGTCTGTGCAGAGGTCCACTGTGGTCTGCAGCCCGGAGCACAGACATCCCAACCAGGGTTGCAGGGTGAGCACTCGAGTTTGGGGCCCAGATGGTGGGCTGGCCTGATGGAACAGACAAGAACTGAGGAGACTCTTGCTGCTGCTGGAGGACGGGACTGATGGGAGACAGAAGCTGTGCATGGGCCACCACCCCTTCAGGGTCACAGTTGCCACTGGCATGCCTGAAAGTTTGTTTTTAAAAGAATGTCTTTCAGAATTCGTGATGAAGAACCCGAAAGCAAATGCAACAAAATAAAAAATAGACAAATGGGACTTCCGCACAGTAAAAAAAAACTATTAAAATATCAACAGAGTAAACAGACAGCCTGCAGAAGGGGAGAAAATATTTGCAAACTGTGCATCTGACAAAGATCTGATTTCCAGAATCTATAAGGAACTTAAACAAGCCAGGAAGCAAAAAAACCAAATAATCCCATTGAAAAGTGGGCAAAGGACATGAACAGACACTTCTCAAAAGAAGACATAAAGTTGGCCAACAAACACATGAGAAAATGCTCAACATCACTAATCATTAGAGACGTGCAAATCAAAACCACAGCGAGACAGCATCTCACACCAGTCAGAATGGCAATTATTAAAAAGTAAAAAAAATAACATGTTGGTGAGGCTTCAGAGAAAAGAGAATGCTCATCCATTGTTAGTGGGAATGCAAATGAGATCAGCCCCTGTGGAAAGCAGTTTGGAGATTTCTCAGAGGACAAAAAACAGAATTATCATTCGACCCAGCAATCCCATCACTGGGTATATACCCAAAAGAGAACAAATGGTCCCACCAAAAAGACACCTGCACTCAAATGTTTGTTGAAGCACTATTCACAATAGCAAAGACATGGAATCAATCTAGGTGCCCATCAGCGCTGTATTGGATAAAGAAAATGGGGCACATATACACCATGGAATACTACACAGCCATAAAAAAAGAAATTGTGTCCTTTGCAGCAACATGAATGCAGCTGGAATCCATTATCTTAAGCTAATTAATGCAGAAAGAGAAAACCAAACATCACATGATCCCACCCACAAGGGGGAGCTAAACAGTGGGTATACACAGACACAAAAATGGGAAGTACAGACACTGGGGTTACTAGACAGGGGAGGGAAGGGGGCAAGGGCGGAAACACTACCTATCAGGTTCTGTGTTCGCCACCTGGGGGGTGGGATCATTAGAAGGCCAAACCTCAGCATCAGGCAATACTCACGTAACAAACCTGCGTGTGTATCCCCTGAATCCAAACGAAAACCCAGTCTTTCTCTTTCCAAAACCCCAGAGCAAACCCATCAAAAAACTTTCCAAGGGAAACACAATCCCTAGACAGACAGCTCTACTTTCAGCAGAGCAGATGCCAGCCTGGGAGACACAGAACTGGTTGCCTTCCACACCTACGGCCAGCCCCAGGCTGCTCAGAAAAGGCCACTGGACAAGGAGAGGCGGGGGCCTGGACCCTTGGTCCCATTGGCCTCTCTGTCAGAGGCTTTGCCTCTGGCCCCGGCTTCTGAGAGGCTGTTTTCCTGAAGAAGGCCACGGTGGTTCTTCTCAGAAACGTCGTTCTCCCTTTAATGATTCAGCATGTGTGCTGAGTGGGGTGCAGGCGGCATGAGTGAGACTGGACGTGGCTAACCTTTAATGCCAGCTGGAAAGCTTAATAAAGGGACATTCAGCCTGAGCTGAAGTCTGCAGCTTAATGGTGCACCTGGAGGTGGCTGCTGGAGACCCCATTTGTTCCGCAGCAGGCAGGCCTACCGTCCGCACCCTCTTCTGGTCAGGGTGGGCCACTGGGATGCCGTAGATTGGAGGCATCCAGGGGCCCTGGCTCTTTGAGGGGCACTGTGGGGTGGGTTGTGCCCTTGCCGTCAGCCTTAGGGAAAGAGCACTGGATTTGGAGTCTGGAGAGCTCCTGGCAGCTTCCCGCCTCCCCCACTTTCCAGCAGTTTGCTCTGGGGTGAGATTCCTTGGGGTCCTGAGCCTGTTTCCTTACTCATCGGGTATAGTTAAGAGCTACACACTTTTTATATGCATGTCCTTTCTGCACAGTGACACCCACAGTCCTGGGGACAGCAGCCGTCTCCAGCCTCCTTACCATCTGGTGCCCGTACCTGCAAGTCCAGGTACAGGATGTCTCTGCGAGGTGTCACTCACTCACTCACTTGTTCATCCATTCAACATGTTTTTGCTGGGTAGGTGCGTGGTACAGGCCCGACCTGGCATTGGGGCTTCTGAGTGAGTCTCTGGCCGGCAGGCTGCAGGTGGCACACTTGTTGCTGAGCTTTCCGGACTCTGGGACTTGGATGCAGCATCCCAGTTTCAGCCCTCAAGGGCACCTTGCCTTGACCCCCTTTCTTCTCCTTGGCCCCTCTCCCCCGGCCTCCATCTCTCCCTTTTCCTCCCTTTCTTTGGTAACTTTTGAGTCCCTCCTATGTGCCAGGTGCTATTCTAGGCACCGGGAGGGGGAGGGGTGGCCTAGCAGCAAACAAAACAGACAAGTCCCCACTGTCCCTGTTACCAGGAGGGGCCCAGGATTGGGTGGCCCAGGGCCCCACGTAGCAGTTCCTAGAGTCTGGGCCCAGGGAACGTCACACTTTAAGCAGTGTGGGCCTGTCTTGATCTGCCATCTTTTCTTGGCTCTCTTTGTCTGTCCTCCATGCTTCACCAACCCCCAGGCTGGCCAGGAGCTCTTCAAGCCCAGATGTCCGTGACTTGTGCGCACTAGAAAATGGGGCATCGCCGTGGAGGGTGAGCCTTTCAGACTTGGGGATGCTGCTGGGTTGAGATGGGGACTTGATGGGAGCGTAGACCCCGTACCTCTCTCTGGAGATGTGATTCTGCAGGTCCGTGGAGGAGCCCAGCAGTTCCCTCTGATGCAGATGGTCCCCGGATCACAGCCTGGGAAACATGGGGTGCTGGAGTCTGTTGAGATCGAATCCTAGCCTGCCACTGTGACTGTGTGGGCTTAGGCAAGCACCAGTCATTGTGGACTGTCTGTGATTTCACCCTATTTTCAAGTTAACAGGTGAGCCTGCCACCCTTCCCTGGATGCTGACAGAAGACATGACATTCCCGGGGCAGAGACAGCTATTGTTGTTACTTGCCACCCAGCAGGCAGCCCAAGCTTCATGGTCCTTATGGGTCCCCTCTGCCTCTAAACCCCATGGCTGTGATACTGAGAGGCCCAGGTGGATGCTGCACATGTAGGGGGTCTATGTCCCAGCCAAGGATGCCATCTGAGGAACCTTGTCTTGCTGAGTGGACTACAAGCACACCTGCCTGGCCTTTGCCCTTAACGGGGACATTATCTTTATTACACTGGAGTCCAAAAAAGCCTGTCTCTGCCCTGGAGGGAGAGAGCCTCTATCTTCCAAGTTGTTCACTATTCAAACATTCTTGGAAAGATAGTCTGGAGCAAACACTATAGATGGCTATGTCCAAGATGAGCAGAACCACCAGTGACCCAGGGGACTGTGTCTCAGGAGCAAGTGACTCAGCCCTGCTGAGCTTGTTCCCTTGTCTGTAGGAGGGGACACAATAGTGGTGTCCACCCCCAGAAGGTCACTCCATTACCTGCTCCATTATCCCCTCTAGTCCCTGCCCCACCCCCTGGCCCATCCAGGGGTGGGGATGGGGAAGCTGGGGGAGGAGCAGGGCTTTGCAGACTTGGGTGATTCCATCAATTTCTTGTGCTTTTCTAAACTCTGCTGCTTGTTTGGGGCTGGCTGCTGCTTCTAGCCCTGGTGAGCCAGGGCCCCTGCTTCTGGTGCTGCACCCTGGACTCCTGAGGTGCCCCTGGCTCACAAGGCCTTCCCCAGGGAGGTGTGACAGATGACTATGGAGTGACCCTCCCAGCTGCTCGCAGAGCTGACAGCCGAGAGACTCTCAGAAGTGCCTTTCCTGTTTCATTGTCTATCACTTATGTACAGCAATCTAAATTCCTAGCTGTTAATGAAAGATTATAGATGTGTTAAAAATATCCCCCAAACCTCTCTTCTTTGCACTTGGATTGTTAATTAAATTCCCAAGCTCCATTTTCAGGTTTTAATGAACAGCACAGGGTACTTCATTGGCATGTTGGCCTTGCGCGTAGCACCCTCCCTCGGCCCCTCTCGGGAAACTCTTAGAACAGGTGTCTGAGTGGAGGATCCCAAGGGCCCGACAGGGCTGATGGGCTCCCGTGAACCTCCTCTGGAGGGTGACAGGGGCTGCTTTGCAGGTGCTGCTGCCAGGTGGGGACTTGGAGAGACACTTGTCCTCATCAGAGTTGGTGTGTTGTTGGTGATCAGGTCCTTGTCCTTAGGGGCTGGGGTTGCAGGCCGGCCATGCCAGGAGCGTTTTGTCAGCCTTCTGGTGCCGCACTTGCAGTTTGGGAAGCTGCTACCACCTGAGCTGGGCTTCCTGGCTGAGGACATTGTGCAAACAATAGCTTCCCTTAGGCAGGGAGCCATTCAGTGCGGATCCTGGTGCGCTGCGCTCTGTCTATGAAATTAGAAGCAATAGTATCAGCTTCAGCTCATTTCATTCCATGAACCTTTGCAGCGCACCTGTGATGTGCTGGGCACCTTGCCAGATGCCTGGGATCTGAAGAGCCTTGTGGCAAGACGTGGGGTGGGTTTAGCTTCTAAGGTCTACATAGGTAAAAAAACAAAACAAACAAACAAACAAAAAATTACAGACTAAAAATCACTCTGAACTTGCTGCCAGATCTCGATGCAGGCCCTTGGAAGTGCAGGGCCCGAGGATTTCCTCTTTCATTCCTCTTTGTCTTCCAGCTGTGGCTTCCCTGCGGAAGGACAGTGGAGGCCAACGTCTGGTTTGGACAGGAGTCACGGCTGTGAGGGAAGCTAATACAGAGATGGCTGTTATTTTCCCCACCCTACAGCCCCAAGCCTATGTAGTTGAGTTCTTAGAAGTTACATTTCCATATTAGGCCAGAGGCTTATCCAGGCAGCAAAGTTAAGGAGAGAGTGGGGAGAGTTAGCATAGGTTTAGGTGCCCTGCAGCAGGAGGCAGCCTGGGAGGGGGAGTTAGAATGAAGATTCAGGGTCTTGCAGAGAGAGTGGAGCTAGACACAGCTTCTGGGGTACACAGAGAGGCATCTGGCCCCACCCTGGGCTTGGGAAGACTTCCAGGAGGAGATGGCATGCTGTTTCCTAAGGGTTGTATTTCCTATTTAGGAGGATAATGAATAGATTTGGAGCAAGAATGAAAGGAAGTAAACATCTAGGTACATTTGGGTGCCTGGTCTGCTGTAGATGAACACAGACTGTGAACACTGTGTCCTCAGTGCCTAGCAAAACACGATTGCCTAATAAATATTCGTGGAATGAATGAAAGACCATTAATTATTTTCTACTTTGAAAAGAAGACTTTAACTCTCCTTTTCCGAATTCAGTGGTTCATAAGCATTGTCAGCATCTGGGGTGTCAGAGCTGCCAGGAAAAAGCCCAGCAGAGGCAGCTGCAGGAGCAAGGAGCAGGGGAACACGGAGACTGTCTGCTGGGGGCTCCTGAGCCTGGCCATGGCTGCGTGCCAGCCTCCTTGCCTGCAACAAGACTGCAGGTGAGCAGAAAAGTGAGACTGACTGCTATGGGCAGCTGCCCACCATGGGTCCAGCCCAAAGCCTCTCACACCCTAAGCACCATATTTTGCCCCATCACCCCAGGGGACATCTGGCAATACTTGGAGACATTTTGGTTGTTACAAGGGGTAGGCTTCAAGGTTAGAGGTGAGAGATATTGTTAAGCATTCTACCATGCAGAGGTGGCCCACCCCCGCCACCTGACCTGAAAGAGATTTGTCCCACCCAATATATCAATAGTGACGAGGCTGAGGATGCTGCACCAATGCTGCTATGGGTGTGAGAGGCTTTGGGCTGGACCCGTGGTGGGCAGCTGCCCATGGCAGTCAGTCTCACTTTTCTGCACACCCGCAGCCTTGTTGCAGGCAAGGAGGCTGGCACGCAGCCATGGTTAGGCTCAGGAGCCCCCAGCAGACAGTCTCCGTGTTCCCCTGCCCCTTGCTCCTGCAGCTGCCTCTGCTGGACTTTTTCCTGGTAGCCCTGATATCCCAGATGCTGACAGACTGCAGGGAGGCCCCGTCATGCCTGACTGGCTAGAGACCCTGTCCTGGGCTCTGAGAATTCAGTGCTTGGCTTTGGAAAGCAGTTTGCTCCTTTTTCTCTCACATTCCCGGGATGCAGCCCAGCCTGAGGCCCTAGGAACAGGGGAGGGCAGGGTCATCCGCAGAGCAAAGCGTTTGTGTCCTGCCCTGCTTATGCCCTTCTAGTGGTTGCCCAGCACAGATGATCAAGTCCAGGGTGGCCACAGTCAGGGCAGGGTCTGTGGACTCCCTAGGTCTCCCTGACTCTCAGGCCTCGCTCTCCCTCAGCTCTGAGGACCACATGGCCTTGTGGAGCCAGAACCAGGGAAGGGAGGGGGGGTGGAATGTCCTCCATCCTGCTGCTGGATGCTCCGGTCACTGCCTGGATACACCACATATACCTGTCTCCACTGTTGGACTTCTCTGCCCCCCTCCCCCAGATAATGCCACCCCAAGTCCAAGTCCTTGTGCTTCAAGCTCCCTCCAGAGCCCTCCAACCCCCAGCCCATGCTCAATCTCCCTTGCCATCCTGTGGCACTAATGGGGCGCATGGCAAGGTTCGGTCTTCAGATGGCCTCTCCCTGGAAGCACCGCCTCCTTAACCAGCTGCAAGCCGCGGGATGGCAGAGCCACGTGCCCCTCCCAGAGACTCACGCGTGCAGTGAGTATAATGTGTTGAGGACACTCTGCACGCCAGGTCCCCTGCCAAGTGCTCTGCCTGTGTGGTCACGACAGTCTCATGAATGATGATGCTGTCATCTTGACTGTTTTCCATATGAGAAGCAGAGGCTTGGTGAGGAGAAGAAACTGCTACCGATCGTGCGGTAGAAAGGGGCACCTCATCCAGCATGCATCCTGGGAACAGCTGTGGGCATGCGGTGGGCACTCAGAGAAGACTTGGCCATGTGAGATGATGCTGATGTGACCAGAGCTAAGGGGGCACCCCGTGACCCCAGGCAGCTGGCAATCGTGCGAGGTCCAGGAAAATGTTGCTCGAATTTCTCAGCGTCTCTGTTTTTTCTCCTCTTCATGTTGGGATACTTCCTAGGTTGCAAAGTTGGCAGCAGGGTGGAGGGGACAGAGAGTGCACATGTTTCTCTGTCTCCCAGAGGTGGATGCCTCCTTGCCTGCTGGGGGCTGAGCCACTGTGCCACCATCTGTGCTGCTCATGGCTGAACAACTCAAAACATACCGACCGTGGCTCATATTCTGGGCTTTGAGTCGTCTCTGTTTTACAGCGTGTGTCTGATGCACTGCTCAGGGATTAATTAGCTGCTGCTCAGTGAGCACTTAGGCTGAGAGATGGGCTCAATTCCATGCTAATATGGCCAGGGAACTGTGGCGCCCAGCCCCAGGGGCAAAGGAGGACAAAGGAGGACAGCTACTGACCCAGAGGTTGGGAAGGGAAGAAATGTCCCTGTCTGGCCAGGCTGGACAAGAACAGCACTCTCTGCCAGGCTGGGAGCCACAGACCTAAGGGGCTGCTGTGTCCCAGCTACCTCTGCAGAGGATGTTCCTTTTGTGTAATGCCAGAAATGATTTTCCCCTCTGTTTGAGAGGTTCTTCCCAGCACAGCCAACACGAGGAGCCACAGAGTAAAAGCATGTTCCATCTTGCTGGGGTCACAGGTGAGCCAGCATCAGCTTCTGGCTCACTCTCCTGCAGCTCACAGCTTCACTTATCAGCCTGGAATGTTTGGGCTAATGTGGGCTGACCAGGCACAGGCATGCGAGGGCCTTTGGGTCTTATGTGTGCAAAAGCACTAGAAGAATCGTACAATTTAGGGCTGATAAGGCCCAAGGAAAGTGATCCAACTCTCCCATTGCACAGATGAGAAAAGCAAAGTCCCAAGAAGGGAGAAGGACTGCCCAGGGTCAACAGTGGGTGGGAAACTTGAGATTAGAGATCAGGATTCACGGGATCCAGCAACCCCGCTTCTGGGTGTAAATCTAAGGGAAATGAGGCCAGTATGTCCAAGAGATAGGTGCACCCTCATGTTTGTTGCTGTTCACAATAGACAAGATATGGAAACGACCTAAGTGTCATCAACAGATGAGTAGAAAAGGAAAACGGGGTAGAGACACACAATGGAGTACTATTCAGCCATAAAAAAGAGGGAGGCCAAGGCAGGTGGATCACTTGAGCCCAGGAGTTCAAGACCAGCCTAGGCAACACAGTGAAGCCCCCTCTCTATTAAAAATACACAAATTAGCCAGGTGTAGTGGTGCATTCCTGTAGTCCCAGCTACTTGGGAGGCTGAGGTGGGAAGGATTACCTGAGCCTGGGAAGTTGTATTAGTCTGTTCTCATGCTGCTAATAAAGACATACCTGAGACTGGGTTATTTATAAAGGAAAGAGGTTTAATGGACTCACAGTTCCACATGGCTAGGGCAGAAGGCAAGGGACAAGCAAAGGCATGTCTTACATGGCAGCAGGCAAGCGAGTGTGTGCGGGGGAACTGCCCTTTATAAAACATCAGATCTCATGAAACTTATTCACTACTATGAGAACAGTATGGGAGAACAGAACCTATGATTCAATTATCTCCACCTGTCTCTGCCCTTGACACGGGATGATTACAATTCAAGGTGAGATTTGGGTGGGGACACAGTCAAACCAGGAACAATGCTTTGCATCCTTCAATCCAATCAAGTTGACACTCACTATTAACCATCGCAGCAGTTGAGGTAGCAGCAAGCCAAGATTATGCCACTGCACTCCAACCTGGGCTAAGAAAGTGAGAGACCCTGTCTCAAAACAAACAAACAACAAAAAAGAGGGAAATCCTGTCATTTTCAACAGCATGGATGAACCTGAGGACATTATGTGAAGTGAAGCAGGAGACAAATACAGAGAGACAAATACCTTATGATCTTGCTTATATATGTGGAATCTAAAACAATTGAACTCATAGAAGCAGAGTAGAACGGTAGTTACCAGGGGCTGGGAGGAGAGATGTTTGGGGAGGATTTGGTCAAAGAACATAGAATTTCAGTTATAAGAGAGGAATGAGTTCAAGAGATCGATTACATAACATGGTGATTATAGTTAACAACAACCTATTGCAGTCTTGAAGATGTGCTAACAGAGTAGATGTTAAGTGTTTTCACCAGAAAATAATGATACGCCTGTGAGGTGATACATGTGTTAATTAGCTCGATTTAGCCATTTCACAGTGTCTGCATATTTTAAAACAACATGTTGTACAGGATAAATATACACAATCTTTTTGGTCAAAACAACAACGACTCAGGAGTCACAGTTTCCAGTGTGTGCTTATGGCTGGCTGCCCAGCTCTGAGCTGGCTGGCTAGAGTCCATGCCAGGGCTGGTACCACAGTGAGGTAGGTGGGGCACCGAAGGGGTAGCATTTAAAGAGGAATTACTCTCAGGGACCTGGAAGGGCCTGCCTCACCCGACTCTAGTCCCAACCCTGGTCCGTGCAAGTGAAGGAAGCATGCAAGCTGGGGGTTGCTCAGTCAGCCCCCAGGCACTCCAAACTCCCCCTTGGTGAGACAGGACTTGACCTGGGGTGCTGGCACTGCCTAGAGTCTATGTATATCATGAAATATGTCAGAATGAATCTCAACACAACTCACTGTAAATCTCCTTTAAAAATACGCGAGAATGGCCGGGAGCGGTTGCTCACGCTGTAATCTCAGCACTTTGGGAGGCTGAGGCGGGCGGATCACCTGAGGTCAGGAGTTCAAAACCAGCCTGGCCAACATGGCAAAACTCCGTCTCTACTGAAAAATTACAAAAATTAGCCTCGGACCACTGCACTCCAGTCTGGGCAACAGAGTGAGACTCTATCTTAAAAAAAAAGAAAAAGAAATATATATATGATACAGGCTGGGCACAGTGGCTCACACCAATAAATCACAGCACTTTGGGAGGCTGGGGCGGGAGGATCCTTGAGCTCAGGAGTGTGTGACCAGCCTGGGCAACATAGTGAGACCTCACATCTATTTTTTTAAAATATATACATGAAACACATCTTTACCGCTATTCCCTTCATCCAGGGATTCAGACAGTGTCCCCCAGGCCCACTTTCTCCCTTTTACTGCTTCAGCTGTGCTCCTTTCTGTTGACGTGATTTTCTTATTGACTGTGCCTTCATGGTGGCAATATGTGGCCGCAGTTCCAGCCACACCTTCCTCCAGACCTCTCTCCCAGCAGCCCCTGCAAAAGTCCCATGGCATTTATTTGTTCAGCTTGGATCACATGCCCATCGCTGGACCAATCACTATGGCCAGAGAAATGCAGTGGTCTGATTGGTCAGTTTTGAATCACATGTCCCTTCCTGGGATCAGGGTGGGAGAGGACACCACCCAAACTGAATGTCTAGGGGTGAGGAGGGGCATTCCCAGGATAAATCAGAGAATACTTATCAAAAGGGAGGGGCAAGAACAAAGCAGACAGAAGATGCAGTGAGCACCCAGGGCAGTACCACCAACCAAGAAAGACCAAAGCCCTCCAGACAAACACACCCCACTGTGCTTCTGAATCTGTGGGTCCTTGTCCACACCCCATGCACCTGAGTTTTCTGACCCCATCCCTGGGTACAGTTCAAATTTAAATACCAGTTCAATCCAATCTGGTAGAATTGACTATAGCTAATTTAGCCCTGGAAGTGAAATTTCAAAGTGGCATTTAATTTAGACTAATTATCATGATTTCCAGTGGTCTTGCAGGTATTAATTGTTTAAAAACACTTAATGAGACTTAATCAGTTCATCTAAACAAACCACAGGCCAGGAGCAATTTGTTGACACCACAGTCAGACAACTCTGGGTGCCTGCCGGGGCAAGGCACAGATACAGATTGGGAGGGGATGGGTGGGGAAAGGCTGCTTGGCTTGGTCTCACCTCCAGAGAACCTCTGTGAGTGATTTTTCATGACCCTCTACCTCCACCCACCTCTGGGGTTCCTAGATTTGAAAGGAACATTGCCACATTTTCACTTTGTCCTCTGGCCACTGAGCTGAGCCCTTGGCCCCTACCTCCTCCTTCCCAAGCTCGGGAGAGTTTCCGGGGCTTCTGAAGAGAATCTTGTGATTCTCATCATGTCTGCTCATATTCTACCCTTTGATGGATGGTGAGCTCAGATCCTGGGGTGGAGTGAGAGTGTGACTTCTGTCTGGTCAGGCTGGTTTTCAGGCCTCCTGACCCCAGGCTCTGTCCACTATCTTTCAAGGTTGTACCAGTGAAATCCCCCTTTCTTCCAATGCTCTGTCCTGGGCTGTGCTGTCACTGAAGTGTTGTGGTGTTGGGTGTTAGGATCCAACAGCCTCTGACTCTGAGTAGCTAGGTGACTTTGGACAAGAGTTTTCACCCCTCTAAATGGTGCATCACATACAATGTGGGTATAGAACTGGCAGCCACGGGGGCCCTTTGGGAGGACTGGGCTAGGGCAGGGGACGTGTTGTCTGCATAGTGGTGGCCCAGTGCCCATGTCCATGTTAGATATTATTATTGTTATTAGATCTGCAACATTTATTATTTCAGTCCTAATGGTGGGCAGGCATCTCGCCAAGTTCTGTGCATGCAAAGACAAACACACTGTGTCTGCCTGTGGGGAGACAAGCGAATAGACAGTTACGATCCAGGGTGATGTTAGCTTTTATAGCTATCTTGCTTCAAACGCGATTAAGGCTGTCCATTTTATGTTGACATACCTTCGGCTGTGTCAAGCGTTTGGACCGTGATGAGCCCAGGTGCTGTGAGAACACTGAGATAGGCCGAATCTCTTGGTGGAGAGAAGTCAGGGTAGGCTTCCTGGAGGAGGTACTGATGAATGTCTCTCCTGCCGTGAGAAGCCACTCTCCCCTGCTCCCATTGGGATCAGGGGCTGGAGCTCTTTAGGCTGCAGCCTGAGCCTGTTTCAGCTCCGGGTTGTGTGAAATCATCATGGGCTCGGGAGCGTGGGACACCCTCTAGCTGTGGCCCTATCTCCTGGAGCAGCCATGCCTCCTACTGACCTTATGGTCCCCCTTGCAGTGGGAACTCGGTCACGTAGGGTCCCCAGGGAGCAGGGGTTTGGCCCGTGAACTGATGGAAGTGTGGGGCCTGCACTGTCAGGGGAAGGAGAGCTCCTACCTTAGGGAATGGGGAGAGAGGATGTGCTGGGGGAGTCTAGGAGCAAACAAGTCAGGGGGCTGGGCTCTGACCCTAGGCCAAGTGCAGAGAAGGTTGTGAGACCACTTGAGGTCATTGCCAGAAGCAACACCACTGCTGCCTCTTTCTGGGTTTCTGAGGGGGACAGATCTGGGATTGCATCTTGGCCAACCCTGGGCACCGTTCCTAGCCTGTGTGGACCTTTGTTTGCCTCTTTAAAGTGGGGAGAATTGTACCTATTTCTTAGGATCCTTGTGAGATAATCCAAGAAAGAGGTCTTTCCGGGGCCAGCACCTGGGGAATTTTAGGGGGGCTTCCTCCTGCCCACCACCTAGCTGACACTTCCCCTCAAGCTCTTTGAGTGACTCCTATTCAGCCCTCAGCCTTCTGAAACCCCTGACCAAGAAGTCGGCCTCCCACCCACCAACCAAGGGGGTTTTTAATGCCCCGAATGAAACAGCTGAGTTTCCAGGCAGGTTTCTGTCTCTCTTAGTTCAGAGCATCCCAGGAGCATTGAGCTGTCTTTGGGGTCTAGGTCTTGCTCCTCTTCCAGCCTTGAGCATAGCCCAGGCTTTGGTGACCATGAAGCCACAGGTGGGGTCCGATTGTGCCTGTCTCCTTCTAGAGCTGGGGCTCCGAGGCTGATTGCTTATGTGTTGTTCTTTTGTGAACCGGTGTTGGCTTTGGTTTGTGCCCTGGTGGTGGCAGTAGCCACTGTCACAGGAGTGGCAGCGGCACCCAGTGGAAGATTCCACGGATGCGGAGGTGGTGTCTTGTGTCAGCGGCGGGGGCTCCAATGGCCCCTTTGTCTTCCCAATGGCCTGGCTTCTCCACACGCTCACTCCCACCCGTGCACCCGGCTCCTCAGGGACCGCTGCGGCACAGAGACGACCTCTGACTCTGCCCTTAGCTTTCCTTCCACTTGAGCGGCCGGTCAGGCTCCCGGGAGCAATCGGTCAGTCTCTGGGCCAGGCGGACGGCAGATGCAGAGTTGGTATTAACAATCGCAGAATTATTTCTTGGCCAAAGAGGCTGGGGACAGAGTGTGTCGCCAGGGCAATTCTGGTTGGCTAATTGGGCAATTTAAAACACAGGGTTTGAAAGGCCGGCCGCTCTGCCCGCTCTGGGAACCCAGCAGTTTAGGAGATGGATGTGTGTTCACGCAGTGGTGGCGGGTCCTTCTGGGAGTCACATGTCAGGACTAGGGGCAGACAGGGTGGCGGTCCCAGCCCTGCGTCCCCTCTGTCACCATGGTGACCATGGAGAGAACTTTCTCTTGTCTGTGCCTCTCCTCATCACAGAAACGGGCTGTGGGACTAGGAGACTTCTTGGGTCCTGTTCAAAGCTGAATTTCCTAATCAGCTCCCGCTGCTACCTCTATACTTCTTCTGAATGTGTATTTGAAACCATAGTTTATTACAGACACTGCTGGGCTGTGGTGTGGGGACTGTTTTTTTTTTTTTGAGTTGGAGTCTTACTTTGTTGCCCAGGCTGGAGTGCAGTGGTGCGATCTTGGCTCACTGCAACCTCCACCTTCTGGGTTCAAGCAATTCTCCTGCTTCAGCCTCCTGAGTAACTGATACCACAGGATGCGCCACCACAGCCGGCTAATTTTTGTATTTTTATTAGAGACAGCGTTTCACCATATTGGCCAGGTTGGTCTTGAACTCCTGACCTCGTGATCCACCTGCCTCGGCCTCCCAAAGTGCTGGGACTACAGGCGTGGGGACTGTTTTTAAGATGTTCACACTGGACCTGGGCTGGGACTTCGACCAGGAGGTGCTCACCCCTTCTGGAAGGAGAGCTGCCAGTAGTGTCTCCTACATTGAAAGGTGAGGTCCCAGGTCCTCCTGGGGCTGGGACTGTTCTCTTTGCCAGCTGTGATCCTGTCTCCAGATGTGGCATCCGGGGCCAGCATTGGGAATCATTGTGGCTGCAGGAAGTTAGAGGTTCGGAGTCAGGGCCATTGCGCCTGGGTCTTCCTAAGGCTGGCGTTGGGTAGGTAGAGAGAGGCTCCCTTGACCAGACCCTAAGAGGTTGGCACTGATGAATATGACTTCCAGAGCTAAAATACGGCTGGAGGCCCCATTTCCATATCCCCGTCGAAGATGACCCGCTCCTGGCCTCCTTGGAATTCAGGGAATGCTGCCCGAGCCGCCTCCTGGCGTTGCTTTTCTGCCATTCTCCTTTTAGCTGACCTTTCTGCTTTGAAATTGCTGACCACAGAGCACGTCACACCCGAGGTTAGGATGTTGCTTCACTTCATTCTTTGCTGGGGAAATAAACCAAACCCAAACGTCCTCAGTAGCAGGGCCTGCACTCTGACGACTCGGCCACAACCCAGCAGCCGTGCTCATAGGATATTCATCCTGATCTTTCCAGAGGAAAATCAAAGGGAAAAAGGTTTACTTTCCTCTTTCTGGAAGGGAGGAAGGTTTTTCTCTCCTTTCCGAGGAGGGCTGCTGTTTCTCCAAGGAAGTCTCCCCCTTGACTCGGGAAAGAAGGCTCAAAGCTGGGGTCCCCTGTGGGAGCCCTGGCCCTGTAGTGCTGGGGAGGGGCAGACGGGGGCTTTGAGCAGAGCCAGGAATGCACTTCTCTTGAGAGACCGTTTGCTCCTCTCTGGCAGTTTCCATCCTGCTGCTATTTTATGAGCAGGATGTTTACCCCCACGGGGTTTTAGAGCAGAGCTTAGCCTTGCTTGGGGGCTTCAGATTTGTGTACAGAGCAGCAGCCAATAAGACTCTGGTCAGTCGGGGGTGTTCTGGCCCAATGGGCACCCTCAGAGCTGTGGAGCCATTTGTCCCCAAGGGACATGATTGGGCTGGCCCTGGCTTGGATCAGGCCCGTGGCAGAGAGGGAAGGCAGGGCCCCATAGGGTCTCTGAAAGGTTGTGTGGGTTGTCCACTGCTCAAGGGCACCTGGCCTAACAGCTGAGCAGGTGCTGAAATCCAGCCTGCATCTGCTGTCCCAGACTCATGCCTGGCTCAGGCCTATGCCTGCCTTGAGGAAGGGGCACTGTCTTCCTTGCACAAAAGCCTCTGTATAGTTCAGTGGTGGTCCTGGAACCTGTCTGGGCTGATTTCAAAGGAAATGCATATTAACCATGTCTTTTGTTTTCTGTATTCTGATGCTTCATATCTCAGGGACTTTGCTGACCCTGGAAAAACTGCCCTTCCCAGGGTGAGCCAATTTCTAGAGACAGCAAACAGTTCTGGAGAGAGCCTTTCAAGTGCAGACCAACGAATCCAGAGCCCCCAAGCATCTCCTTTATTAGGCTCTGACACTCTGAGCTACCGACTATCTGCCTTAATCATCCCAGGGCTGGGCATGGGACAGGTAGGCATGCCAGAGTCTGCTGTAATGATTCAAGCTAGCCAATCTGTTCCTTCTTGCAGAAACCACAATCCATGTGGTTTGCCCACCTTTCCTCTCCACTTGCCTCCTGACCAGCCCTGGTGCTTCCCCGTGTGGCCCTGTGTGGGGTGCGCTGCCTTCTGTATCTAGGGAACTGGTAACATAATAGCTCCTTTACACATACGTCTTACCCTACCTGGGGAAAACACATCCTGGGGACCTTTAAAACATGTGGCCATAGAGGCTGTCTGGGGAAGAGCACCCGAGAGATCACCTTCTGCAAATCCCCCCTCCAGTCCAGGGCCAGCCCAAGGCAGGCTCTGCCAGGGTGTTCTGAGGATGAGTCAATTCTGGGCCAAAGTGTATCCCACAGGAGGCAGGGGAATGTGTGTTTCCAGAGAAGAGTGGGGTGGGGTTAAGTGAGAGGGGATGAACAAGGGCTCCTGGGATCGCCAGGACTCAGCCAGACCTGGACTTTAATCCTGGCTGCACCCAGCACGTGGGAGATGTTGGGCCAGCTGAGGAAGCTCGCTGACCCTTGGTTTTCTAACTGGAAAACTGGGGACAAACTCTTCTCCATAGACCCATGGGGAGTAATCCATGAATGCACAAGGCATGCTCCTATTGGGATGAATAACGACCCCCAAAACTGTCCATATCCTAATCCCTAGAACCTATGAGAGCTACGTTATCAGGCAAAAGGGAATTTGCAGATGTGATCCTATGATGGGGGAGTATCCTGGACTATCCAGGTGGGACTGATGTCATCACAGTGATCCATACAACAGAGATGAAGGAAGGACAGATAGAGGAGACACCTCCTTTGTCTAAGTGATCATGGAAGCAGAGATAGGAATGATGTGGCCACAAGCCAAGGAATGCAGGCAGCCTCCAGAAGCTGGAAGAGACAGGAACAGATTCTCCCCACTCCTAGAGCCCCCCAAATCTCTAACTCTGCTGATGTCTTGATTTTAGCTCCATACAACTGATTTCAGACTTCTGATCTCTAGAACTGTAAGAGAATAAGTATGGGTTGTCTCAAGCCACTAGGTTTATGGTAATTTGTTGCAGCAGCAACAGAAAACTAATTCAGGCTATTGGTTGTTGTTCGGAGTGCAGAATAGCTGGTACAAGCTCTAATTCTGAGGACCAATAGCCCTGGATGAGAGTCTTGGTCTGTGTGACCTCGGGAATATCACCTAACCTATCTGTGCCTTGGTTTTTCCATCTGTAAGGTGGGGATGAGAATACATCCCAGCTCATGTCATTGTTAGTGTTATGTCTGACATGTGTGGAGAACTTCTTGAATGCTTTCGTTTAGATTTTTTTTCTTTGTGCTTTTAAGTTCAGGGGTATGTTGCCAGATGTGCTGGTTTGTTACATAGGTAAATGTGTGCCATGGTGGTTTACTGCACAGATCATCCCATCACCTAGATATTAAACCCAGTTTCTATTAGGTATTCTTCATGATGCTCTCCCTCCCCACACCCCAACAAACTCCAGTGTGTGTTGTTCTCCTCCATGTGTCCATCAGCTCTCACTTATAAGTGAGAATATGTGGTGTTTGGTTTTCTGTTCCTGCATTAGTTTGCTGAGGATAACGGCTTCCAACTCCATTCATGTCCGTTCAAAGGACATGATGTTGTTCCTTTTTATGGCTGCATAGTTTTCCATGGTGTATATGTGCCACATTTTCTTTATCCAGTCTATCCTTGATGGGCATTTGGGTTGATTCCATGACTTTGCTATTGTCAGTAGTGCTGTAGTGAACATATGTGTGCACGTATCTTTATAATAGAATGATTTATATTCCTTTGGGTAGATACCCAGTAATGGGATTGCTGTGTCAAATGGTATTTCTGGTTCTAGATCTTTGAGGAATCACCACACTGTCATTCACAATCGTTGAACTAATTTACACTCACACTAACAGTGTAAAAGTGTTCCTTTTCCCCCACAACCTTGCCAGCATCTGTTGCTTTCTAATTTTTTAATAATGGCCGTTCTGATTGGTATCTCTTTGAGTGAGATGGTATCTCACTGTGGTTTTGATTTGGATTTCTCTAATGGTTAAGTGAAGTTGAGCTTTTTTTTCCCCCATATAATTATTGGTCGCCTGTATGTCTTATTTGGAAAAGTGTCTGTATATAGAGATTACTATTGTCTACATTTAGATCGAGACCTAGAACCAGAGCCCTGGTCTTTTCCCGACTCAGGACACAGGGTCTCCATGAAGATGTTGTGGATAAATACTTATTGGAGGGTGGAGGGAGGTGGCAGGTCTAGTTCATGGTCCTCAGGTGACAGATGGGGAACCCAAGACCAGAGCTAGAGCTTCCAGGATAGCCCAGCCTGTTAAAGTCAGTCGGCTCCACGGTGTGCCAAGTCCCAGGGTGGTGGTGTCTGGACATATTTGGCTACCTCTAGATGCTACTGTGCATGTGACTGAAGGGGGACAACCATCTTCAGGCAGCTGTGGGGTTAGTGACATGGCTCTTGGAGGCCTGAGATGCTCACCTGTTAAAGCCCAGCTCCGACTTCTCACCTCTGCTGTGTCACCTCCTGCCCCTGGCCGGCCAGCACACTCCCACCTGAGACAGATGAGCAAGTCTGTTCCTCAGATTAACATGGCTTTCCTGTGACATTGAGCCTTGATTTTGCTACCATGAGTTGGATTGGTGTGAACCGTGGCCTACCCAGAGTCAGGGAAATGAGTTAAAAACGCTTTTTCAGAAACATTCCCTACCCGAGAAGAGTCTACAGTTCATCTCAGAGATTCTTTGTTGCATTGATCTGGGCCCACACTCTTGAGGCCTCAAGTATCACTTTCAGTTGTTTAACTCTAAAAGGGAGCTGTAAAACATCGCCAGAGAGGAGTCTTGCATGTTAAGAGTGGGGAGATAAATCAAGGGAGGGAGCGTCATGAGAGGCTAAGTGCAAAAAGCGCATTTTCAGAAATCGAAATGAGACAAGACACTCGCAGCTTCAAACTGGCATCCCCGGGAGTCTGGGTGGGGTGTCAGAGCATCCGGGAGGAACTCCAGCCCTCAGCAATAATAGAGCACTAAGCCCCCAGTGTGCGATTTCCAGGTCCCCGCAGAATCCAGCCCTCAACGATGACGGAACGCTAAGCCCCAGGCGTGCGATTTCTGGGTCCCGCAGAAGCACATTTCCTTCCTACTCCCGCACTTGACTCCTTCAAGGTCAGGCTGTTACCTCCACTGTTCAGCTGCAGCCAGGACTCAAGGAGCAAAGCGACTTGCCCAGTCACATCCCGTGCGACTCTGGGGACATGCATGGAGTCACCCCAGCCCTCCTGAGCCTTAGTCCTTCTCTGGTTCCATTCTGATTTTCAAAGAGTGGAATACACAAATAGGAGGGGTTCCTAGGCGGCCCGTGTCCTCTGGGGGTGCAGTAGGAGGAGCGTGTGAAGCATGGCAGAGCCTGGGACAGAACCAGGCCCCCAGGTGCTGGCCTGGTGGTCACATGGAGGGCCGGCTGCCTCATCTTAGGTCTTCTCTGTGGAGGGTGACAAGGATGTCCCTGGGGAAGGTACAGGCAGCACAAAGATAAGGATTTGGGAAGCAGCATTTATTCGTATCTGAATCTGGTCTATTCTTGGATCCCTGGCCCTGTCTGCACCTGCTACATCACAGGTGCTGTTGTAGGGGCAGGGGAGGCAGCTGTGGTAAGACCATGTCCTGCCCTTGCTGAGCTCACCCTGTGGACTTCCCAGCAGCCTGGTTCAGAGACAAGGAGCAGAGTGAGGGCCTGGCCAGTTCTCAGTTGCCAGAAGGGCAAAGGCACACTGTGGGGAGGAGAGCAGGTAGACCAGAAGGACAGACCACTGCCTTCAGAATCAAACTTAGCCTGTCACCGGAGGCTTCCGGCCATCAGCCACGGCAGGAAGTAAGAAGCAGGCTGGGGATACGAGGGACTGTTCTGGTTTTAACCTGCCCTTTATGACTCCTTGAGGGCACAGACGGTGTCCTACACAGGCCGCATGGCAGTTTGCAAGGTTCTCACCGCTGAGTGCCGCCACTCAGAGTGAACCTAGGAGCCTGTCTTGTGCCTGACTTGTCTGGGATGCTGCTGCCTGCTTGCCCATTTGAACACCTTCTGGTCCATCATCTTGATCTACGGTATGACCTTGGCCTTGGTTTCCCCATCTGTGAAGGAGAAGGCTGCCCTACATGCCCCCCAAGGGCTCTCCTTGCTGGACAAAGATTCCCCACTCGTGCCAGACACCTGCTTTACGACCAGCTGTGCGGGAGCTGTGACACGGTGCCTTCACTGGCAGAGGACAGTGCGGTATTTATCTGATAATGGGCTCCTGGGTTCCTTTTCTCCCCACTGTGTCCGGCAATAATGATGGAGCGCCCAGGAGTGCCAGAGCCATTTTACTTTTATTTTATTTCTTCCTGAAGTTCAATACTTTCCAAAGCACCTCCGTGTGGTAATGCTATTTTCCTGGCAGGAATGCATTATTGAAGCTGTCAGTCACCCCAGGCTCCTCCATATCGGCTCTGCGGCAGGCCTGACGAGTGATGCGGCCATCTGTAATTTAAAGGCTGATAGACCCAAATTGCCCATGCGGACCTTGCCGGTGGCACAAGTTAAGGACAAGTTCTCTGCAAATTGGTTGCCTAGTAGTTTCGTGGCCCTAAGTGACTGAGTTTTCTCTCCTGGCCAGTTTCCCTCAAAGGGCTGGCTGAGACCCTCCAAGATTGTTCTTGTCAGTCTGAACTGCCATGGCGTGAGGGCCCTGGGAGAGGGACCTACAGCCTACCCTGTTTTGACTGAAAATGAGGGGATGGGACCCTAATGAGGGAGGTCAGGGCTGGGGGTTGTGACCCAGAGCGGGTCACAGAAAGATCACAGGTTTGAGAGCCAGGTAGGCTTAGGTTCGAAGCCGGGTCTGCCACTTCCCAGCAGTGAGCTTCAGACTCCATCTGTGATAGGGTTGGTGGTTCCCACGCTTACAGACAGTTGTGGAAACTACAAGGGGAAGGGCGGGGCACAGGGCTTAGACACCGTGGGTCCCTTGTCTGACGACTCATCGTGCCCAGGGTCTCTGGACTCTAGGCCTGGGGTGGAGGCAGTGTCAGCCCTCAAAGTGGAGGAGTTCTCCCTTCTCGCTAAGTCCTGGGGCCGACGTTCGTGTTATTGGAGGTTCTACACTGAGCACCTTCTCTCTCCTCCACTGAAGTCTCCATCTCTTCTGAAGATATGTCTATTTCCTGTGCTTTATACACTCCAACCAAGCCAGAGGATTTCTGCTTAAAACACTTATGGGCTGTATGCTAAGGAGGGCAGCCATAGGGGTTTAAAAAGTACTTATAATGGCTTGTTTTGATAAATAGACTAAATTTTTCCTATTAATTTGTTGGTCTTATGAACTTTCAGGCTTTTTCAGGTCTGCTTCCTTTTCTTTCTTTCCTTTCTCTTTCCTTCCTTCCTTCCTTCCTTCCTTCCTTCCTTCCTTCCTTCCTTCCTTCCTCCCTTCTCCTTCCCTCCTTGTCTTCCTTCCCTTCTCTTCCCTTCCTTCCTATCTTCCCCTTCCTTCTCTTTCCTTCCTTCTCTCCTTCCTTCCTACCTTCCCCTTCTTTCTCTTTCTTTCCTTCTCTCCTTCCTTCCTTCCTTCCTTCCTTCCTTCCTTCCTTCCTTCCTCCCTTCTCCTTCCCTCCTTCCCTTCCTTCCCTTCTCTTCCCTTCCTTCCTATCTTCCCCTTCCTTCTCTTTCTTTCCTTCTCTCCTTCCTTTCTTCCTTCCTTCTTTTCTTTTCTTTTTCTTTTTCTTTTCTTTCCATCTCTCCAGCTGGGTGACTGCCCTTCCCCAGAAACAATCAAGTGTATTTGCATTAGTCAATACTGTGGTTTAAAATAGTAGGAATACAGCTCAAAATGCCTTACATAAAAACAAAAAAATCCATTGGCTTCCTAAATTGAACCTGGAGAAGGGTCCATGTGGAGTTTGGCACAGGGAGCAGGGGCCTGAGTGCTGTCAGCCAGCTCCTGCAGCCCCATCCACAACTCCCAGTCCCAGCTCCCTGTCCATTGGCTTTGTCCTTTATGCAGGCTGCCTTTCCAGGGCTGCAAATGGCCACTGGCCTCCTTCTTTGCAGTCTCTCAACCAGGGATGAGAAAGGCCTCCTCCCTTGGCTTGAGGAAGAAAAATCCCAGGGCAGACCTCTCATTGGCTCAAGGGCTCATTTTCCCACCCTTAGAACCAATCATTGTGGCCCAAGGGTTCAGATGCCATGACTGACAGCACCACTGCATTGTGTAATTGGATCCTGTGCAGAGCAGTTGCCCCAAAGGAAAGAGGAAGGAAGTGGGAGGAGTGGCGGGAACCCAGAATGCAAACCTCTCTATTTGCATCTTCTGAAATGTTTCTCCTTCTGGCTAAAAAGGGGACACAGAGCGGGGCTTGGTCCTAGATTTCTCTGAAAACATCCCCCAGGAAATGGCCGCACAAGGGGCCACCTCAGGATTTTCAGTCTTCCCAGCTTCCCTGGAGAGAATGGCTGCAGCCTAAACTAGCTTTCCCACACTCCCAGGAGCACCGGGTTTTCTCTTTCAGTGCCCTCCTGTCTGAGGTAGGATGATTAGTTGGTAGAGCAACATCCTAATGTTTTGTCTGGAAACCAAGGCACTTGGGGAGTGCGTCCGGCTCCTCCAGAACACGTGCTCCCACCCATCCCACACCCACTGCTGCCTAGGGGATGACAGGGAAGATGGGAGGTGGGAAGCAACAGAGGGACAGAAGCCCAAGGCTGACCGCACAACCTGGGCACTGCTACATCCAGGCACAACTTCAGCTGTGGAGCTGAGAGCGGCTGCAGGGGTCTTGCTTTTGTGTTCGGTCCTTCCCTCTCTGTGAGTGTGGGATGGGTGAGGTGCTGGGAGTCATGGGCCCTTTCCAGGTTGAGCTGCAGTGAATCTCAGGTGGGGGACATATCCAGTGCCCCTTCCCTCTGTGAGTTCCAGGTTTCTTACCTGGAAAGGGCAAGAAGCAGGAAGAGAAGGGGATGGGGGTGAGGACCCAGCCGCCACTACATCCATAGCCTTGGCTGTTCTATGTCTTCCAGGAGAACTTGGCTGGTGTGAGAGGGCTGGGCCCTTTGCTTTTCTCTCCCCCTTGGAGATGGTGGGGCAGGCAGGAAGCATGGAGAGGTAGGGCGGGGCAGCTGTCCAGGATGGACAGAATCTACATTTGAGTGGGGGCTGACTTTGAACCGAGCCCACCCGCCCTAACCTGAGCCTGTTGTCTATTTCAGTACACAATTGATGAATGAGGTTTTTAGGTTTTAATAAGTCAGTAGGTCCAGATGTTTCCCATTATATGTAACAAATGTTAATTATCTTCTAATTACTTATGAGCCAAGGCTGCGCTGGCAACCAGCACCCCAGAAGCACAGCCAGATGAGTCCAGAGCTTCGGAGAGAAGATTAACTGACGGCTTCTTCTGGCAGCCGCTTCCAGAGATTTCTCATCGCACCTAGTGTTCTCTCTGATAGTTATTATTTTTGGAGGGGAGAAACCCAGTGGTCTCTGCACTGGGACGGGTACAGTTAAGTTTTTGGTGCCTCAGAGGCACCTGACACCGCCCGGGCTGATGTGTTTCATCTGGCAGCTTTCGCACTAAACCCCGCCACACCCGGGGCTCAGGAGGACTGGTGAGATGCAGGGGCCTCTCTGAAATGGGAAGGCAGGCTGCTCTCCTCCTAGGCCTTGCCCCTGCATGGTCCTTCTTGAACCACTGGGCATCCGTTCTCTCAGACTCGGGGCCAAGGCCAACAGGAAGGGAGCTTCCCCAAGCCGAGCCTTTGGAAAACGTTTGCCTGCCAGGGGCTCATGACAGCAATGACACAGCTCATGACACAGATGCCTGTGTCCTCTGGGCCACAGTTCCACCTAACACCAGTTAGTAGGCGAACCCTGGCTTATCGGGAGACCAGCACTGGCGTGGAGGTGGAGGTGCCTCCTTCGGAGGTCTGTACTGAACCTCTGGAGGTGGCCGATACCTAAGCGCAGGCCTCTCTTCTTGTCACTGCCGCCTCCTTGCTCGTCTGGCCCAGCTGGCAAAGAGATTCTGCGCGGTTATCCTTGATGGAAGGGCCCATCCGTCATCTCCTTGGGAGATAGGCACCCCTGCCCACTGCAGCAAACCCCTACTTCTGGTCCCTCCTTTGGAACCCCTTTGTTATTCATGAGGATTAAAAATAGACAGTGTAAAAAGTAAAACAGATGGCTGTAGTCATTGATTGGGGCAGTGTGTGCCACTTTTACAGAAAATTATGACCTGTTTTTTTTTCCTGGTATTGAGGTTGCATTGATCTCTGTGAACTCTGTGGGGTGTGACACATTCATTCTTCCGGTTGCAGACGCTGGATTGATGTGTGTCCTTGTGGCGAGTGATGCATTTTGCAGAATCCGTCTGGCATCTGGTGGTTCCTGTGTGTGTCGCCAGATTCATTCATTCCTGCATTCGTGTGTTCATCTGTCTACCCACACACCTGTCTATGCACTCATAGTAACGTTGATCCATCCATCCACCCACGCACCTGTCCTTCTTCCTCAGGACCATTTGCTGAGTACCAGGCAGCTGGTTCCCTGTGGTGCTTAGAATGTACGCTCCTGGAGGGTGGGGCGGTGTGGGTGGAGCCTGTATTAGCCTGCTCTGGCTGCTGTGACAAAGGACCACAAACTGAGTGGGTCACACAACCAAAATTGATTGCCTCAGTTCTGGAGGCCAGGAGTCTGAGATCAAGGTGCAGATAGGGCCGTATTCCCTCCAAAGGTGCTAGGGAAGCATCTGTGCCAGGCCCCTCTCCTGCTGCTGGTAGTTCTTGGTTTGTGGCAACATCACTCCAGTCATTACATGGCCAGAGTGTCCCCCTGTGTGTGTCTCTGATTCACATTTCCCCTTTGGATAAGGACACTAGTCATTTTGGATTAGGGGCTCAACCTTCTTAACTAATTACATCTACAGTGCCACCATTTCCAAGTAAGATCACATTCTGAGGTCCTAGGAGTTAGCCTGCAGCATGTGGAGTTTGGGGGATACGTTTAGACCTGAAATACCAGCTGTGTTTCGTCTCCCCCAGAGAGCATGTTGGACCATCCCAGGCCTGTGCTGAAGAGCAACTTGCAACTGGGAGAGTCAGGTCCAGTCACAGCTCCAGCTTCACACCTGGCCTAGAACCTGATCACTTCAGCCAGCAAATGCCACCTGTCACCTGCCTCCAAGACCCATTAGGAGGAGGTTCCAATCAACCCAATGGATCACCCTGGCTTGGTATAGACAGTGAAGGTCAAAACTCCCAAGCATGCTTTTCCCACCTGAAGCATATAGGAGGAGAGCTAACCTTGCTGTGGTGCCCACCATACCCTGAGCTGGCAGTGTATTTAGTGGGATGAAGTGTGTGAGAGGGTCATTGCATACATCCACCAGCCAAGTGTAGGTTCAGCAGCATTTAACAGAACCCTTCCCAGTGACAGTGCCAAAACAGGATGGGTCCTTCATGTCTCTTTCCGTGTAACAGTAGTTTGGAGGTGGGTGGCTGTAGGAAGCTGTTAGGGATAAATACTCCAGTCTGTCCTCATCCTCGTGGTCCAAGATGGGTGCTGGAATTCCAGCCATCTCATCCGTGTCCCAAGCAGGTGTCCCCTCTTAGGGAGACTTCCTGGAAATACTATCCAACACTTTGCTCATATCTCATTGGTTACAACGGAATCGCATGATCACATCTAGTGTAGAGGAGGCTGGGATATATAGTAAAGGAGGCTGGGATATATAGTTTTGTATTAGGTTGGTGCAAAAGTAATTGAAGTAATAATTGAGCACGTTGTTGTCCAGCTAGCAATTGGGTTCTGTTTCTAAGGAAGATAGCAAGAATGGATGTTGGTCAGGCAATTGGGAGTCTCCACATTTGCCAGCGGTCTTGTCTGACCACCTCTCTGGGTGGGAGCCCGAGTGGATTCAGGGTGCACAGTGTTGGGGATGGGCAGGAAGAGGCACAGAACCACAGCACCACGTTCCACATTGCTGTCCTTGGAGTTGGCTGTCTTAAAGGATTTGTTTTAGTCATGTGAGGTACTTGAGTTCCCCAAGTGGTCAGCTCAGCTTTCGAGAGGTTTCCAGGGGTCAGGAGAGCGGTTTCTGACCCCCACACTCCAACAGTCCATGGTTCCTCACCTCAAGGCTGCTTAGCACTTAGGGTGAATGAATAGGGTGCATGGAGCACTCTGTCTTCTGTGGGATCACTGGTCACCCTGGGATAAAGTCTCCCTCAGGCCCTGTCATAGCTCTGGTCCTTCTTAGGAAAGGAAAAGTCCTATTATTGTTTTTAGCTACACAGTGGTCTTCCTTTTCTTTAATGTATTTGGTTGAGCAAAACCATCAAAACCCAGATCTTTGTTCACTGCCTGTGTCTCTGGCCCTCCAACCTGGCCTGGTCTGGCTGGCAGCCTGCAGTAGGGAGTGGGGTGAGGGCCTTCTGCTGTCTTTATTCCAACAGGTCTGGGCCTCTACTTCCTGCTGGGTCCCAAGGCACAGGGTCCTTCCTAGGTTGTAGGGGAAGGGAATGAGGAAGGGGACAGGGAGGGGCATTTGGCAACCAAGAATTCGGGGGGCTTCTTGGAGATTGACCCCTCTCCAGTCCCTGGAATGCTGCTGTCTCGATGGAGGCCAGCCCTCTCCTTGCACTACTGGGTCTTCCTGGCTGGCTCCAGGGCGCCTGGCCATGCACTTCCCACACATGCTGAAGGCTCTGATCCATCTACTCCTCCCAGGAGGACCCTCTTTAAAGGGACCCCAGGCCATTATCCTTGTCAGGAGACCCACAGATTGGCCCCTGTGGTTGGTGGGGAGGCCATCTCCCTTCAGCCCTCTCCTCCTTCTTCCACTGGGAGTCAGAGCTAGCCTCAGCCTCGGTGCAGCCTGGCCTTTGGGAGCGACTCCCAGCAGGCTGTGTCCTGTGCACTCCCGGGGAATGACAACAGTCCTTCTGCCCACCCCCGCAGGGAGCTCCTTCAAGCTCCTCTCCCTTCCACGAGGTGAGAGTAAGGGCCTCCACCCATTTCCTGGAGGGCAGGAATACAGGGGACTCACAGCTTCTTTCTAAAGAAACCAACTTGGCAATCTCTAGCTGCCCTCTTGGCCTCTTAAGCCCTCGATGTGGGTGAGGCTGAGGGCTGGCACATGGGGGCCATGGACGTGCAGGTGCACCTGCTGCAGACTGTAGAGTCGCTGCTGGCATCATTGGACTTTGGCCCCCAGCAGAGACTGAGTCAGGAGCCCCATTGTGATTTTCTAAGAATCACCTGAGAAACTCGTTAAAATGCAGATTCCCGGGGGCAACCCCCAGAGACTGGGTTCAGCTGGTTTGTTATGGGGCCAGGGGATCTGCATTGACCCCACACCCCAGGTGATGCTGATGCTGGCAGTCCTGCAGGGACTTTTGGTTGTCCTTAGGGGTGGAATGCAATACACAGTCACCATGGCAACCCCCATCCCGGTTTTCGTGGAGCCCACAGGTCCAAGACCTTCCTCGGCCCGTCTCAGCTGCCTTTCCAGACACTCTGCTTAAATGGCTGTTTTATTTTTTCATAGCCCGCTGATCTATTTAAATGCCTATAATACAGCAGTGTTATCTGAGGGAGACACGCACACTTTCTTGACTAGATTTCCAAGAAATTTTGTGAAAGGCTGATTTTCTTTGAAAGGCCTGGCTCCTTTATGTGGTGGAATAGAATGGTTTTGGAATTGATATTCTCAAGGACGGCGAGAGCCTCCTCCACTGTTCTAAGATGTTTATAATCCCTGTCTCCCTTCTTGCTGATAACCGAAGCCTGCCACCTCTTCATCTTAAAAAGCACAACATAAATTAGACGAAAAGAATTTTTGTAAAAAATATTTAACCCCTCCTTAGTTCTTTGACAATCCCAGTGGTGTTTGCATGGCTGTACCACCTTAAACCTGGGTGGTGAGAGGAATGCAATCCTTGGTGTCTGGTCCTCTCTTCCCCACCCACCTCCCTCTGCAGCCTTCCTTCCGCCATCTGGATCCAGCCACCTGTGCTCCAGCAGGTCCCTGGAGGGCCTTAGACTTAGCTCTGCCTGGCCTGCATACGGCATCCCATAACCATGTGCATGTTCTTTGTCGTTTTTTTCTTTTTCTTTTTTTTCTCTTTTTTTCTTTTCTTTTCTTTTCTTTTTTTTGACACGGAGTCTCGCTCTGTCGCCCAGGCTGGAGTGCAGCGGCACGATCTTGGCTCACTGCAAGCTCCGCCTCCTGGGTTCAAGCGATTCTCCTGCCTCAGCCTCCCGAGTAGCTGGGACTACAGGTGCCCACCACAATGCTCGGCTAATTTTTTGTATTTTTAGTAGACACGGGGTTTCACTGTATTAGCCAGGATGGTCTTGATCTCCTGACCTCGTGATTCGCCTGCCTTGGCCTCCCAGAGTGCTGGGATTACAGGTGTGAGCCATGGCAACTGGCCTCCATGTGCATTTCCTAAAACTGATTTCAAACTTCAATTTTCTTTTTTTTAGAACGAAGCCTTGGCTTTGTCGTCCAGGGTGGAGTGTGATGGCGTGAACTCGGCTCACGGCAACCTCTGTCTCCTGGGTTCAGGCGATTCTCCAGCCTCAGCCTCCCTAGTAGCTGGGATTACAGGCGCACACCACCACACCTGGCTAACTTTCTATATTTTTAGTAGAGATGGGGTTTCACTATGTTGGCCAGGCTGGTCTTGAACTCCTGACCTCAGGTGATCCTCCTGCCTTGGCCTCCCAAAGTGTTGGGATTACAGGTGTGAGCCACCACGCTTGGCCAACTGACTTCAATTTTATCCTCCTTATCAATCTTGGTGCCTCCTCCGGGCCCCATATGTACAGCTTTGGAACGAAGTTTGTGCCCCTTCATGCCACTGGAGGGAGGCAGGACCGATGGGTGCCTGAAGGCTCAGGACAAAGGACTGAGGGGAGTGCCCAGGGTCAGGCCAGCTTTTTAGAGGGCAGTGCCACTGCCCAGTCCAGACTGCCTTTTGGGGTGACAGTTCAAATCCAGGTCCACCACTGGAATATGACTCAGTCTTAAACAGGAAGGAAACTCACACACCTGCGTGGCTGAACCTTGAGGATGCTGTGCTAAGTGAAACAAAGCAGTCACAGAAGGACAAATACTGGAGGATTCCATTTGTAGGAGGTCCCGGGGGTTGTCAAATTCATAGAGACAGAAAGTAGGACGATGGTTGCCAGGGGATGGGGAGAGGGAGGAATGGGAATTATTTTTTATAAGTACAGTTTCTGTTTTGTAAGATGACAAGAGCTCTGAAGATGGATAGTGGTGATGACAGTGACATAAGATGTGAATGTACTTAATGCCACTGAACTGTGCATTTAAAAATGGTTAAAATGGGCTGGGCGCCGTGGCTCATGCCTGTAATCCCAGCACTTTGGGAGGCCAAGACGGGTGGATAACCTCTGGTAGGGAGTTTGAGACCAGCCTGACCAGCATGGAGAAACCCTGTGTCTACTAAAAATACAAAATTAGCCAGCTGTGGTGGCATATGCCTGTAATTCCAGCTACTTGGGAGGCTGAGGCAGGAGAATTGCTTGAACCCAGGAGGCAGAGGTTGCAGTGAGCTGAGGTCGTACCACTCTTCTCTAGCCTGGACAACAAGAGCAAAACTCCGTCTCAAAAAACAAAAACAAAAACAAACAAAAAAAAGCATGTTAGGTATATTGTACACAATTAAACAAATGAATTAAAAAAAGAAAGAAAAAATCCAGGTCTACCTCCTAGGAACTGTAAGCTTAGGGAAGTCTTGAAGCCTCCTTTTCCTCATCCAGAAAGCAAGGACATTATACAAATCAAGGCTGCCTGGAGGGTTTTCTGAGAGAAAGGAGAGAATCACAATGTGAAAACTGCAGCCCACCCCGAAAATACAGAACATGATTGAGAACTCGTTTGCTTGTTTGCTAAGTTTTCAGAGTTCATTCTCAGATATATAGTTTGCAAATATTTTCTCTCACTTGGTAGCTTGTCTTTTAATCCTCTTGAAGGCTCTTTCGCAGAGCACACGTATTAAATTTTGAGGAAAGCCAGTTAATTTCTTATTTATAGATTGTGCTTTTGGTATCAAGTGTTAGAACGCTTTGCCTAGCTGTAGATGCTGAAGTTTTTCTCCTATTGTTTCTAAAAGTTTTAGAGTTCTCAGTTTTATTTTATGTCTTTGATCCATTTTGAGTTGATTTTTTAATAAAAAAGGCAAGTTTCTTTCTTTTCTTCTTTTTTTTAGCCTGCGGACATCCAATTGCTCTGTTAGAGCATTTGTTGAAAATGCTCTCCTTGCTCCATGTGATGACTCTTGTGCCCTTGTCAAAAGCCAGCTGGGCCCATTTGTGTGGGACTGTTTCTGGGTTCTCTATTCTGTTCCATTGGTCTATAGGTCTGTTTCCCCCAATCCGACACCCTTAACGACTGTTGCTATACAAGTCTTGAAATTGCGTAGACGAATTCCTCCTACTTTATTTCCTTCCTTCCCTTTCTTTCTTTCTTTTTTTTTTTTTTTTTTTTGAGAAGGAGTCTTGCTCTGTCACCCAGGCTGGAGTGCAGTGGCCAGATCTCAGCTCACTGCAAACTCCGCCTCCCGGGTTTACGCCATTCTCCTGCCTCAGCCTCCTGAGTAGCTGGGACTACAGGGGCCCGCCACCTCGCCCGGCTAGTTTTTTGTATTTTTTTAGTAGAGACGGGGTTTCACCGTGTTAGCCAGGATGCTCTTGATCTCCTGACCTCATGATCTGCCCGCCTTGGCCTCCCAAAGTGCTGGGATTACAGGCTTGAGCCACCGCGCCCGGCCCCCTTCCTTTCTTTTTTCTTTTCTTTTCTTTTCTTTCTTTCTTTCTTTCTTTCTTTCTTTCTTTCTTTCTTTCTTTCTTTCTTTCTTTCTTTCTTTCTTTCTCTCTCTCTCTCTCTCTCTCTCTTTCTTTCTCTCTCTCTTTCTTTCTCTTTCTTTCCTTCTCTCTCTTTATTTTTTATTTTTTTGAGACAGAGTTTCACTCTTGATGCCCAGGCTGGAGTGCAATAGTGTGATCTTGGCTCACTGCAACTTCCACCTTCCAGGTTCAAGCAATTCTCCTGCCTCAGCCTCCCGAGTAGCTGGGATTACAGGCGTATGCCACCACGCCTGGCTAATTTTTGTATTTTTAGTAGAGACGGGGATTCACCATGTTGGCTAGGCTGGACTCGAACTCCTGACCTCAGGTGATCCACCTGCCTCGTCCTCTGAAAGTGCCGGGATTACATGTGTGAGCCNTTTCTTTCTTTCTTTCTTTCTTTCTCTCTCTCTCTCTCTCTCTCTCTTTCTTTCTCTCTCTCTTTCTTTCTCTTTCTTTCCTTCTCTCTCTTTATTTTTTATTTTTTTGAGACAGAGTTTCACTCTTGATGCCCAGGCTGGAGTGCAATAGTGTGATCTTGGCTCACTGCAACTTCCACCTTCCAGGTTCAAGCAATTCTCCTGCCTCAGCCTCCCGAGTAGCTGGGATTACAGGCGTATGCCACCACGCCTGGCTAATTTTGTATGTTTAGTAGAGACGGGGATTCACCATGTTGGCTAGGCTGGACTCGAACTCCTGACCTCAGGTGATCCACCTGCCTCGTCCTCTGAAAGTGCCGGGATTACATGTGTGAGCCACCACACCGGGCCTTATTCTCTTTTTTCACAATTGTTTTGGCTACTCTGGTTCCTTTGTCTTTTCAAATCAATTTTATTTTATTTATTTATTTTTGAGACAGGGTCTTACTCTGTCACCCAGGCTGCAGCACATTGGCGTGATCTTGGCTCACTGCAACCTCCGTCTCCTGCATTCAAGCGATTCTCCTGCCTCAGCCTCCTGAGTAGCTGGGATTACAGGCGCACACTGCCACACTCGGCTAAATTTGGAATAATCTTATCTATATCTATAAAAAGTCTCACTGGGATTTTGATGGGAATTGCGTTAAGCCTGTAAATCCACTTAGGGAGAAATGACATCTTTACTATTTTGAGTTTTCCAGTCCATGAGCATGATATGCCTCTCAATGTATTTAGATCTTTGTTGATTTCTTTCATCAGTGTGGTGTTATGTTTAGCATACAAGCCCTATACATTTTTGAGATTTATAACGATTTGTTTTAGTGATTGTAAATGGTGTTTTTAAAAACCAGCCTTACTGAGGTATAATTGACAAGTAACAATTGTGTATATTTAAGGTATACAGCCTGATGATTTGATATACATATACATTGTAAAGTGGTAACTATAGTTAGCAACAATGTATTGTATACTCAAAACTTGCTAACGGAGTAGATCTTAAGTGTTTTTGTTTGTTTGTTTGTTTGAGACAGAGTCTCACTCTGTCGCCCAGGCTAGAGTGCAGTGGCACGATCTCGGCTCACTGTCAGCTCCACCTCCTGGGTTCATGCCATTCTCCTGCCTCAGACTCCCGAGTAGCTGGGACTACAGGTGCCCGCTGCCACGCCTGGCTAATGTTTAGTATTTTTAGTAGAGACGGGGTTTCACTGTGTTAGCCAGGATGGTCTTGATGCCCTGACCTTGTGATCTGCCTGCCTTGGCCTCCCAAAGTGCTGGGATTACAGGTGTGAGCCACTGCACCCGGCCGATCTTAAGTGTTTTACCACCAAAAGGTAACTTTATGAAGTGATGGATATGTGCATTAGCTTGATTGTGGCAACTGTATTTTTTTTTTTTTTTTGAGACAGGCTCTCACTCCGATGCCCAGGCTAAAGTGCAGTGGCACAATCTTGGCTCACTGCAATCTCTGCCTCCTGGGTTCAAGCGATTTTCCTGCCTCAGCCCCCTGAGTAGCTGGGGTTACAGGTGCCCACAACTATGCCTGGGTAATTTTTTATGTTTTTAGTAGAGACAGGGTTTCGCCATAATTGGACAGGGTGGTCTTGAACTCCTGATGTCAAGTGATCCGCCCGCCTCTGGGTCCCGAAGTGCTGGGATTACAGGTGTGAGCCACCACACCTGGCCCAGTGATTGTGTTTTTAATTTCATTATCCACATGGTCATTACTGCAATATAGAAGTAAGATTGAATTTTGAATCAATTGAAAAATGCTTGAATCTACAAGCATTTTTGTTGGTTCTTTGTGATTTTCTGCATAGACAATCATGTCATTTGCAAATAGGGATGAGTTCTTTCCTTCCTTTTGATCAGGATGCTTTTTAAAATCTTTACTTGCCTGATTGCACTGGCTAGACTGCTAGCACTACCAGAGCAGAAGTGGTGAGAATGGGTTTTCTTGCCCTGTTACCAACTGGGAAAGCATTCAGTCTTACTCCATTTTGTTAAATGTTGGATGTGGGCTTTTGTAGACGCTTTTATCAAATTGAGGGAATCCCTCCCCATTGTTATTTTTCTGAGAGTTTTATCATGAATGAGTATAGTTGACCCTTAAAGAACACAGGATTGAACTGTGTGGGTCTACGTATATGTGGCTTTTTTCATTCAAAGCTGATGGAAAATATAGGATTCCTGGGATTTGAAACCAAGGTATACAGCGGGCCAACTTTTTAAATGTGTACATCCCACGGAGCCCACTACAGGACCTGAGTATGTGTGAATCTGCGTATATGCAGGTGGGTGGGAGGTCCTGGAACCAATACCCCATGTGTACCAAGGGACGACTGTATAGATTTTGAGATGTACGTTTTCTGATTTGATGAATATGATTGTGTGATATTTTTCCTTTAGCCTGTTAATATGGTGGATTACTTTTCCCAGGGAGAGAGGGAGAGGAGGCTTGGACCAGACCGTTGCCATGGCAACAAGAGGCCACTGGGGAATGTGTTTTGGAGTTGGAGGAACCGGCTTGGCAAGCTCTGTGGGTGACCTCCAGGACTTTTCACATATTAAAAAGTGAAATAAAATAAAACCCAAAGTGAGATCAGGCAAACCACTTGTGTTTCCGAAGAACACCGTGTTCCTGTCTCCTGATGGGTGGGACTGAATCTCTATCGTTTTTACTTCCCACTCACTTTCGTTTCCTTACCCCTTGGAGGGCCTCTCTGTTTAATTGTTGTGCTTCTATCTGCTGTGCGGTACCTGGTGGGGGTGCCAGGCTGAAGGCAGCTCCGCCTGCCTGGGTGGCTGCTCCTCTATTGTGTAGTGGTGTGGGGGGTGCAGCAGCTGATTCTACAGCCTTTTCTGTGCTCAAGGCAGTGGGTGCCAGGTGTGGTGCCTGGAGCAGTGGGTGGGAACCTGCAGCTTTGGTCTCAGACACTTCGAGCTGGACGGGGAGCTCCTGGGCCTCAGATCCCTTCTGCCGACAGCAGCCTCCAGTGCTTTGCGTAGGAATGGAAGGGAGAGGGACCCTGCTATGCAAGGCTCACAGCAGGGCAAGCTGGCTGTTCCAGGGCTACAGGAAAGCAAACCCTGCTTTATCCATCATTGCCAGCACAGTGGAGGGTGAAAGAACCGAATTCCTGAGTTTTTCTGTTGATCAGCAGTGGAAACTGGGCATGTCTCTAATCTCTTCAAGTCTCTGGTTTTTCACCTACAGCATGGGAACCATGAGAATCCTTACGGCCTTGGTATGGGGTCAGTTGAAACAGTACATGCAAAATATCTCACAGTAGGTACAACCAGAGGTAATTCCTTTTCTTGCAGAAGTAAATTTTGTTTTAACATTATTACAACATTCAGAAAATAAAAGTTTATCTCTTTAAGAACAAAGCATTAAGAAAATTTCCAGCTGTTGATGGAAAATTTCTTAAATACATCAGATGGCTCCAGCCTTGGGGAGCAAAGAGTGCTAAATATAGTGGCCTTGTCTGCTGGCTTGACCCTCAAAGCCCATGGTGCTGTGGGTGATGTCCCAAGAGTGGGCTTGGTGGCTGCGGTGGTGAGGGCAGAGTCTGCAGGGCTTCCCCCGATCTACTGATCTTCCTTCCTGGCCCAGACTTGGCCTTCCTCAGGATATGTGGAGTTCTCTGCTCAGAAACTGCTGAGCCAGAGGCCTGGGAGATGAAAGTGCTTGGCTGCTCAGGCTTTTTGAGGGTTCTCTTTTTGAGCCTCCAGGCTTGCCCCGTTCCGCTTGGTGGAAGTTGTCAGAATTCTGCCCTGTGGTATGTTGGGGGACTGCCTTCGTTTGCCTGTGCTGCTGTAATAAAATACCTTAGGTGGCTGGGCACGGTGGCTCACACCTGTGATCCCAGCACTTTAGGAGGCCAAGGCCGGCGGATCACCTGAGGTCGGAGTTTGAGACCAGCCTGATCAACATGGAGAAACCCTCTCTCTACTAGAAATACAAAATTGGCTGGGTGTGGTGGTGCATGGCTGTAATCTCAGCTACTCGGGAGGCTGAGGCAGGAGAATCCGTCGAACCCGGGAGGTGGAGGTTGCGGTGAGCCAAGATGATGTCATTGTACTCCAACCTGGGCCAAAAGAGCAAAACTCCATCTCAAAAAAAAAAAAAAGTATATCTTAGATAATTTATAAACAACAGAAATTTATTTCTCACAGTTCTGGAGGCTGGGAAGCCCGACATCAAGGTAGCATCAGAGTGGGGATCTGGTGAGGGCCCTTCCTGCTTTCAAGGTGGCACCTTGTTGCTCATCCTCTGGAGGGAACCAAGGCTGTGTCTTCACAGAGTGAAGGCAGAAGGGCAGAGAGGCCTGGTAAGTTCCCTCCAGCACTTTCATAAGGTTGCTCATCCCATTCTAAATAACCATTCTGAAAAACGTAATAACTTCACGTAGGCTCCACTTCTGACTACTGTTGTACTGGAGTCGAAGTTCCAACATAAGAATTGGGGAGGGGCACTTACACTCAAACCATGGCAGGGACAGAGGGGGGCTTTGTATTGGTGCTCAGGTTTGTTTGTGAAAATGTAGACACACACACCACACTTATTTAAATAAACTTTTTATTTCAGAATCATCTTAGATTTACAGAAAATTTGCAATGATAGTACAGAGAGTTCCCATAAGCGTCTCACTCAGCTTTTCCTATTTTAACATCTTACAGTAGTATGGTACATTTGTTAGAATTAATGAGCCAATACTGATGCATGATTATTGACTAGACTCTACACTTTATTTAGATTTCATTGGCATTTTCCTAATGCCTTTTTTCCTTCCAGGATCCCACCCGGGAAACCATATCATGTTAACTTGTCATCTCTCCTTAGGCTCTTTTTGGCTGTAAAGATTCTTAGACTTTGTTTTTGATGACTTTGTTTCGGGGAGTACTGGTCAGATAGTTAAAAATGTTTGTCAGCGGGGACTTTGATGGTTTTCTCATAGTTAGACTGGGGTATGGGTTCTTGGGAGGAGGACCACAGAGGTGAAGTGCCATTTTGATCCCATCAGCTCAAGGGCACATACTATCCACATGACTCACCAGTATTGATGTTGACCTTCATCAACTGACTGAGTCTGTCACATTTCTCCATGAGAAAGTTAGTTATTTTTTTCCTGTTTCCACACTGTACTCTTTGGAATGAAGTCACCAAGCACAGTCCACGTGGAAGGAGTGGGGAATTGTGCTTTACCTCCTTGAGAGGGTATTTACATAAATTATTTAGAATTCTTCCGTATTGGAGACTAGTCTATTCTCATAGACTAGTCTGTGGTATGTTGGGGGACTGTCTTTGTTTGCCTGTGCTGCTATAATAAAATATCTTTTCTTTTTTAAAAAATTGAGACAGGGTCTCGCTCTGTTGCCCAGGCTGAAGTGCAGTGCATTTATTTACTTATTCATTGATTTAATCAATCATCGTTGATTTAGATCAGTATAGAATCATGGATTTAAAAAAATACTTCAGGTTATACTTACTGTTTTGCTTAAGTTGTTCCAGCTTTGCCCATGGGAGCTGGGGTGCTCTCCAGTTCACTGCAGTCAACTGGAAGAGCTCCCACGGCCAGTGCTGGAACAATTTTGAGATCCCCCCATTATTTTGTTTTTTGAGCACTTCCTTACTTTCCGCCATTGCGGGATGCTCTGGGCTCATCTCATACATGTCATGTCTCAGCACTAGAAGCAGCAATTTCTCTATAGAGCCCTGGTTTCTTTTTAATTGGAGAATGGCATTTGCAAACCAAGGTCCTGTGCTGTGTGTGCTCATTGCTACAGGGCTCTCTCATGGGTAGAGCTAGGAAATATATGTATGTAGAGCGACCCATGTGTATGCATTATCTATCTATCTATATCTATCTATCTATCTATCTATCTATCTATCTATCTATCTATCTATCAATCATCTGTCTCTCCATCTGTATCTAAATTAAACAAAACATGAGTTCATATTGATGTCTCCAACTCTAACCCTATTCCACAAGGTTCACTCTAGTTTCCTTCTTTGCTTATCTGTAACCTGCTTCCCACTATTCTCCATCCGTTTACTAATTTATGTGATCTCTGTATATAAGTATAGAATTGTTAACCTGAATCTCCATAGGAAGCAACTTTACCAGCTAGAGTCCAGTGCTATGTGAAGATGCATTTCTCTTTAGTCTAACAGTCTCTACTCAACAGTTACTGAGGTCATACCTTTTCCTCTTACCTCCTTCAGTAAGGCGATGTCATGCATTTGTAGTACAGATTCTTTTATCATCATCTCCATCCCATCCTGGGATCCCCTGACCTCCTAACTGATTTTTAAAAAATTCACCTATAAGGTTCTCTCTTTGTGTTGTAGAATTCTATGGGTTTTGACAAGTGCATAATGTCATGTGTCTACCAGTATCATGCAGAATTAGTTCACTGCCCTAAAAAATCTCATGTGTCACCAATTCAGTCTCTCCCATCCTCAAATCCCTGTCAACCACTGATTTGTTTACCATTTCTATTATTTTGCCTTTTCCATTGGAATCATACAGTAAGTAGCCTTTTAAGGTTGACTGCTTTCATTTAGCAATGCACACTTAAGACATTTCTTTTTCACCCATGTCTTTATAGCTCCCTTTTTTGACAGGGTTTTGTTCTGTCTTCCAGGCTGGAGTGCAGTGGTATGAACATAGCTCACTACAGCCTCAACCTCCTGGGCTCAAGTGATCCTTCTGCCTCAGCCTCCCAAGCTGCTGAGACCACAGGCACGTGTCGCCACAACGGGCTAATTCTTAAATTTTTTTGTAGAGGTGGAGTGTCGTTACATTGCCCAGGCTGGTCTTGAACTCCTGGGCTCAAAGCTCGTTTCATTTTTCTTTTTTCTTTTTTGAGACGGAGTCTCACTCTGTTGCCGAGGCTGGAGTGCGGTGGCATGATCTCGGCTCACCACAACCTCTGCTTCCCAGATTTGAGTGAATCTCCTGCCATAGCCTCCCAAATAGCTGGGCCTACAGGTGTGCGCCACCATGTCCAGCTAATTTTTGTATTTTTAGTACAGACAGAGTTTCACTATGTTGGCTAGGCTGGTCTTGAACTCCCGACCTCATGATCCACCTGCCTCGGCCTCTCAAAGTGCTGGGATTACAGGTGTGAGCCACCACGCCCGGCTCATTTTTCTTTTTTTAAAAATTGAGACAGGGTCTCGCTCTGTTGCCCAGGCTGAAGTGCAGTGATATGATCTTAGCTCACTCCAGCTCCAACCTCCCGGGCTTAAGTGACCCTCCTGCCTCAGACTCCCAAATAGCTGAGAGCACAGGCACATGCAATCCCACCTGGCTAATTTTTGTGTTTTTAGTAGAGAAAGGGTTTCACCATGTTGCCCAGGCTGGTCTGAAACTCCTGGGCTCAAACAATCCGTCTGCCTCGGCCTCCCAAACTGTTGGGACTACAGGCGTGAGCCACGACACTGGCCTCATTTCTTTTTAAGTTATTGAATCGTATTCCGTCAGATGGATGTGCCACAGTTTGCTTATTCATTTACCTTTTGAAGGATATTTTGGTTGCTTTTAGTTTTCAGAAATTATGAATAAAGCTGCTGGGAATATTCCTGTGCAGGTTTCTGTGTGGACGTGAGTTTTCAACTCATTTGGTTAAATGCAGCGGAGTGCAATTGCGGTCTGTATGGTAAGACTATGTTTAGCTTTGTAAGAAACTGCGAAGCTGCCTTCTGAAGGGGTGGCGCCATTCTGCATTCCCACCAGCAGTGAAGGAGGATCGCTCTTGCTCTGTGTCCTCGTCAGCATTCTTTTAAGATTTTAGCCATTCTAATAGGTGTATAGTGGTATCTCATGGAAGTTATTTTCAAGTCTATTTTTATAGGTGGAGAATATGTGTGTATCCGATGTGCACAGGAATCCCTCACTGCTGAGGGGCACCTTCGCGAAATAGGTGGGAAGTTCTGCAATCTTGTTGGTGGTCTTTGTCTCTTCCTGTTTGGAGTGGGTCCCCAGGCCAGGCCTTGCCTTTTCCAATTCACTGTGAGCGTGTACACAACTGTCCCCATGAAAAATACTCCAGAAAGCCCTAGAAGCACAATTAGTCAATGTATAATTTATTGCTTATGCAGCAATTACCCAATCTGGTAACGTCACTTTGGTCCAGGAAATATAGATCTTTTCCCTCCCGGTAAATCTGCTGGCCTTCACTGCCACGGGCATTTGTTTTCAGGAGTAGGTGACAAATAACCACCACTAAATTACATGAGGACTTTCTTCCTTTAGTTTAAAAATATGGACTATGATTTCTAACCAGCAGGCAAAGGCAGCAGAATGCGCAGCAGCTCTGACATAAAGAAAGCTGGGCGGAAACGCAGCGAACTCTGAGTGAGGCATCTGAAAGAAGCCTTTGGTTTCTTTCTTCCTTTTTCCTATGTGTGTCTGTTTTTCCAAAAGTGCCCATTGATTTGATTTTTGAGATATGAGACTTTCAACTTTTCTTAAAGCATTTCCCAGAAGAGCAGAAAAGCTGAATGCTATTAACATGATCCCAGTCCCCTGGATGCGTATGTGCGCATATGCACAGGTGTGTGTCTGTGTATGTGTGTGCGTGTATGTGCATTTTTTGATAACTTTAGAAAACATTTTGGAAAGTCTTGGGCCCAGTCCTGGATGTTTACAGGAAAGTAATCACGGCTCCCTTCAAAGCCCATTGTAGAAGAGAAAGCTAAAGGAAATATCAGGACATAGAAACCCATTTATGTTCAGGAGGCAGGTGCCCTGGACAGGGAAGGCAGCCAAGCTCCATGCAAGGTAAGGCAGGGGAGCTTCCTCAGCTCCTGGGAAATGCCGCCAGGGCCAGCCAGTAGCTCAGCCCCACCCCCTCGGAAGCTGAAGCCGAGTTTATGGCAAATCGCCCATCTGGGAGCTCAAACTCGCACAGAAACAAGGCTGAATCACAAACTGTTTCAGTTTCTAAGGTGCTTCCAGACCCGCTCTCTCACCTGGTTTCAAGGTCAACATCACCAGGGAGCACCGTGAACTCCTCTGCAGGAGCGAGGCTCAGTGAGGTTATGGGGCTGGCCAGGGGGCTGCCGCTAGGGAGTGGCAGCTGGGTTCTCAGGCTCTGAGCCTTCTCCTGCAGCCACCACTGGTCTTTTCTGGCCACAGGCATACTAGCTCTCCCTCACCTCTCCCCACCCATGTAGCCTCCATTGAACAAACATTTATTGAGCACTAACTGCATGCCAAGTTCTGTGCTGTGCAGGGGCTCAAAGAGGGGAAGTAACTGTGCGCGGTCCAGCTCTCAGGGGGACTCAGCTCTGTGCCCCTGGTTAAAGTCAATGCCAACTCTTCTTGGTGGAGGATCCCTGAACTGCAGGAACAGGCACAGTGTCCAGCTCCTCTCCCAAAGCTACGACCTCAAGGCTCACTCTGCCTAGGGAACTGGAGGAAACCAAGGCTCGATCAGACCTCCAGACCTCCATGCTGGCCCATTCAGGGACACCCGGGAGTCCAGGGCCTGGTCCCCGGTCCCGGCGTGGGAGCAGACATCTGCTATGCTGCTGGCTGCTGGGAGACCTGCCTGGCCCTGGGCGCTCGGGCTCTATTAAATTGTTAATACAACCATTAGAGTGTCATCATATTATCTCTCTGCCCATGAGGGATCTGATGCTATTCGCACTTCTGTCAGTTCATTTTTATTTATCTGGCTTTCACCTTGATGGATAACAAGTTTATACAAAGCCCTGGTGCATGTGAAATATGCCAAAGGAGAGGAACGGGAGATGGGAGACGGCCACTATGGGGACTGGGTTTCATGAGGGCATCCCCACCCCCGGCTCCCAGGCTGTCAGGGAGTGATGCAGGGCTTATTCCAACACCAGGGGCAAGAGCCAGGGTCCCGCTGCAGCTGAGCCACCGGCAACTGAAATGTGTCTGCGGGTTCTCCTATTCACCCATCCATCCTTCTGCCCATCACATGAGTCTGCTCAGGGCCCAGGGTCCGCTGTTGCCAGAGATGTGGTGGGGAGTGACGGGGGGAGATGCGGTGGGGAGTGAGTGGGGGAGATGCAATGGCGATTGAAGTAGGGGAGATGCAGTGGGGAGTGAGGTGGGCACTGTCCACCCCTTCAAGGCCTTTACTGCTAGAGCAGCAGCTCTCAGTCAAGGGCAGTTTTGCAATTTTGTCCCCAATGGATGCATGGCAATGCCTGGAGTCACCTTTGTTGTCATCACTGTGGTTGGGGAGGGGTTCTGCCAGGGACGCTGCTAAGCACCCTAAAATTCCCAGGAGAGCCCCCCATAAGAAAGGCTGATCTGGCCCCAAATGTCAACAGCACTGAGCTGGATCAACCCCGGACTGGAGGAAGGAGTCACTCCAAGCAGGAGGAAGAGGAGGGAGGCACTGGGAAAAAACAGGGGCTGTCCCCATGGTCTCCTGTCCCAGTCACTCTAAGCTGGGTGCTGAGACGCACGCTGTTTGCTGAGACGCGTTATAGATTTTTTTTTTTTTTTTTTTTTTAATTTCAACAGCTTTTGGTAATAGGTGGTGTTTGGTTACATGGATAAGTTCTGTAGTGGTGATTTCTGAGATTTTGGTGCACCCATCACCTGATCAGTGTACACTGTACCCGATCTGTAGTTTTTTATCCCTCACCCCTCTCCCACCCCAAGTCCCCAAAGTCTATTGTATCATTCTCATGCCTTTGCATCCTCGTAGCTTAGCTCCACTTACAAGTGAGAACATGCGACATTTGTTTTTCTGTTCCTGAGTTCCTTCACTTAGAATAAGTGGTCTTATTTAAACCGGCACCCTACAAGGGAGTTGGAGAAATTGGCAGGGAGGCGGCGTGGCTTCGTGAGTGCCTGTGTGGGGGAGAGAGGAGTGAGACAGGCGGGAGTGTCTCAGGTCGTGTATGAGCGTGGCGGAGCTTCGAGGTGGGTGCAGCGTTGAGAGGAGCCCAGGGCACTGAACTGCTCTGCAGTTAGAGGGAGGAAGAAAACAGGTGGCGACCGGCCTGCCAGCTCTGCTAACATTTCAGAGTCTACGCCAGTTTGGAAGTGGCTAGCTGGGTTTAGGCACTGCTACGATGTGCTCAGATTTTTTTTTTTTTAAATCACCTTGGCTGCCTTGTGGAGGAAGGGTTTACACAAGCTTCCTGGGGGTGGCATCACAAGGTGCCACACACCGGGGGCTTAAAAAACAGAAACTAATTCTGGTGGCTCCTTCTGAGGCTGTGAGGACCTGCCCAGACCCCTATCTCAGTCTCTGGGAGGCTCAGGTGTTCCCTGGCTTGCAGGTACGTCTTCCCTCTCCGTGTGGCCAAAGTTCCCCTTTGGTGAGGACACCAGTGTTTGCACTAGGGCCCACCCTAGGGACCTCATTTAGCTTCATTGTCTCTGTAAAGACCCTGCCTCCAAATAAGGCCACATTCACAGGTCCTGGGAGGTTCAGACTGTAACATCTTTCTCTAAATTCCTCCCATAACAGGACTGGCAGGGGAGGCAGGAGAGGCGGGAGGCAGGATCTGTCTAATGACCCGGGTATGCGCTGAGAGTGGGTGGGACGGGGGACGATGGGGACAGCAGGAGGAAGAGCAGGGGTCTGATTCGATGTCGGGAGTGAACTTGGTGATGGAATCGGCTGGGGTGGGGCCTGGGTCTCCTGGGCCCAATGGGGTCCACTTTAGAGTCGTGGGAAAATGATCTCCCCTGCAGCCTCAGAAGGGTTTCAACCTCCATTTCTCTTTGTTGTTAAAATGATAGGCTAAGTATTAGAGGATATTTTCCAAAGGGCCAAACGCACCCATTACATCCTTAATAACTTTTTTTTTTTTTTTTTTTTGAGGCGGAGTCTCGCTCTGTCGCCCGGACTGGAGTGCAGTGGCCAAATCTCAGCTCACTGCAAGCTCCGCCTCCCGGGTTGACGCCATTCTCCTGCCTCAGCCTCCCGGGTAGCTGGGACTACAGGCGCCTGCCACCTCGCCCGGCTAGTTTTGTATTTTAGTAGAGACGGGGTTTCACCGTGTTAGCCAGGATGGTCTGGATCTCCTGACCTCATGATCCGCCCGTCTCGGCCTCCCAAAGTGCTGGGATTACAGGCTTGAGCCACCGTGCCCGGCCCCTTAATAACTTTATACAACTGTTTTCCAAACACGTTGTAGCTCTTCACCCTAGGCATATGTTAAAAAATTAATTTGTTTACTCTCAGTAAAGTAATGCATACTCATTGTATGAGATAGATGATTCACAAAACACCAAAGAGTAGAAATAATCAGACAAAAATCACTCATAGTCATGTATGGATGTGACAACACTCACTCATTGCTACCTGAAATTCCTTTGAATAGTTATTAATTTAACCACTGACCCAGGGTTGGACGTTTGAATGATTATAAAAATATTCACGGTCTTCTAAAACGTTGGCCTCCTGCAACCTAATTATCATACAAATGTTTGTCTGCTGAGTGAAAGCAACCCTTCAGCAGTCCTAGACTTTGCAGCTGTTTATTGGAGAGGGCTCACCTCTCTAGTGCTCCACTGCGTCATCCCTTCAGCCACAGTGTCTCGGGGATGCTCCCAGGGACCCAGGGAGTTTGCTGTGAAGTGGGACCGTCCTTCCAACATTGGAGAGGGCGAGTAAAGGCAAATCAAAAGCAGCGCTGGGTGGGTGCCTGCCCCACTTGGTGGAGGTGCCCGTGCCTTTGGAAGTGTTCCTCTTCATGTGATGACAAAGAACACGGCTTACTGAGCACCAGAGCATGGTGTGCAGGCACCATCTCACTGGCATCTCATATTGGAGCCAGGAGTAACTTGGCCAACAGGACGCGTTAGGGTCTAGCAGTGCTGGGGTCTGGGCCTTGGTTGTTGGACCCTGGAGCCCTCCTGTATCCCTATGTGTGTCGGAAGTGTCTACAAAGGGGGTGGTAGAGGGAGGCTCCTTTGGCACTGAACAGCATCTGTCTTTGGAGGGTCCCATTCCTCACTGAGGCACTGCCTGTCCTGGCCTGGACCTTCCCTGGTTCCATTCCCTGGTGCACCCCAGGCTGGGGTCTGCAGATCTCTAGAACCTTTGCAGAGAGAAAACCCTGTCAGCCTGGGCACTCCAAAGGCCCGTCTGGCCATCTCTCTCTAGAAGGTGAATTCTCCAACAGAGTGAATTTCCATGTGGAAGGATGACAGTGAAAGTGCACTGAGCCCCGAGCTGTGCTGGGCACCACACGCATTCCATCCTTTAACTGCACAGCAACAGCGGGATTCTTTCCATTCTAGACGAGGAAACAAAGCTGGAGATGCCAAGTCACTGTGCAGAAGGCCCCATGGTGAGCCAGTGCAGGGCGGGGTCAGAGCTCAGCAGTCTCTGCTTCCTCCCATGCTGCCTCTCCACACTGGGTTGCCTTTGGGGACAGTGTTGGTCTCAGGTCATTGCTTTGGTACTGTCAGTTGCCTTTGGGTGCACACGCCCACACATGTTCACACACACACACTCACACATGTGCACACACACATTCTCACGCTCATGGGAACACAGTAACATACACACTCGTGAACACACATGCCTTCACATACACTCACACACACACACGTGCCCGTACACGGACACACACATTCACGCAGGCAGGTGCTCTGCTGGGCCCTCTCCACGGTTTATGACTATCTGGGAGCAGACACGAGGCCGAGATCTTTATCGCGTCCGGATATTGACTCTTTGTCATGTTCCATGCTGTTATTTCCCCGAGTCCGTTGTTTCTCTTTTTATTCTAGTTTTGTGTGCTTTCACTGTACAGTTCTTTTTCCCTTTATTTTTCACTGCCTTATTCTAGATGTATTTCTATTACCAGTGACTGCAAATCATTTCTGAGGAGTGTGCTGGCTCTCTCTCTCTCTTTCTCTCTCTCTCTCTCTCTCTCTCTCTCTCTCACACACACACACACACACACACACACACACACAGAGCGAGCAGGCCTCCCTGGGGGTCTTGGCTGCTAGAGCCTGCAGGAGCCCCCCTCCCCTCACCATGGGAGCCAGCCGTGGCCTGCACAGGTTAGGGCATCTGTGGAAACACCCCTCTCCCACCAGGCTAGGGGCAACGGGGTGGTAAGGCCGGCAAGGGGAGCGGAGTGCAGTGGGGATCCAGGGCTCCCTGTTGGATCTGGATTCTAAAAGGGCACTCTTCCCACCGCAGGGTGATGAAAAGACATTTTTCAGGAACGATTGTTCTGGTGACTTCATGTGGCTTCAGACACAGGGAAACTCTTTTAAAGGCTTAGGAATAGTTTTCCTTCCATTGAAGAGGGTAAATCTCATGCCCTCTTTGTGGATCCTGGGAGAAGCTATTCTTAGAGATATTCTGAAAAATTCTATAATACTTGAAAATGCCATAGATTGCAGAAAATTTGAAAGGGAGGGAAACTATAATTTCTCTAAACCGTTGTCTTCTTATGTTGAACAAAGATATCATTAGTTCTATTTTTAATCAGCAAATGCTATATTTCCAAATATAAATATAAAGAGGCTATGCCAGCTACTAGCCCACTTGGGGAAGAACCCAGGAGCCTCCTGCTTGCTGGCCGGGTCTGCTCTGGGATCTCTAGTGAGGCACAGTGGCCTCTGCATTGGGTCTGGACATGGCACCTCCTGCTCAGGTATCTAGGAGCTGAAAAGACAAATTACCTGCACTCCCGGACCCCAGGACTACAGAACAAGGACAGGGTGGCCACCCCATTCAGAAAGGGGCAGAGCAGGGGCCCACGGCATTCACCAGTCGGCTAGGTAAACATTTTGAGACCTGACTCTCCTTCTGGGTGGGGAATATGCTTTGATCTGATACTGATTCTGCTCCCCGGCAGCAGCTCCCTTGGTCCTCTGCAGCCCTTGGCTCCATTCTCTGGGAGGTTTGCTTTCTCCATTCTCCTCTTAGCCACATGTGAAGTAGGCATGGGGACAGCTCTCCCTGGGGATAGAGCAGTCTTCCCAGCCCACTCCTGACTGTAGACAACTGGGCCAGGCCAAGGCTCATTTTGCCTAAGGTGTTTCTGTGCTCTGCTGTGCATGCTGGGGGGCCTTGTGGCCTCAAAGTCCTCTGAAAATGTGGTGAGGGCTTCATCTCTTCAGCTCCGTGTTCCAATTGCCACGCCACCCTTCCTAGGGAGGTGTAATTCTCATTTCTAAATTTCTTTGTTGTTTCGTCCTTGTGTTTCCCTGTCTTCCTTGTCATGCAACTGCCTTGTCATGTGACTTGCGTTGGCTGGTGAAACAGAAGAAGTTGGGTGTGGTTATGTGGCTTTCTTTGGCCAATAGAACAGGAGTAGAAGAAGTTGGGTGTGGTCATGTGGCCTGTCAAACCTACTCTCAAGGCCCTTGAGATGTCTGGCTTCAGCGGGAGAGTCACACAGGCAGGCTCTTTCCCCTGGGCTGCTCTGTCCATCCTCCATTCAGGCTACTCTGGATGCTACACCCTTGTCTGAACTGCTATCCTGAGACTCCCCAATCCATTTGGTTTTTCTCTGGGTGTAGCGCCCACTCCCTTGATTTGTTTCTTCACCAAACGGGTGACCTACTTCTCAAGGCACCTCAGGCAACAGTTCTACAAAAATCTGGCCACTGCATGCCATGATCACCATCTCTCTAGCCTTTGGTATCAGTTTTCCAAACTCCTGTTGCCTGATCTCAAAGCCAAAATGACATATTTGGGTTTCTGCTACAGCAACTCACTCCTGGGATCAGCCTCTGTATTAGTTAAACCAGGCTTGATTTTGAGGAGGTGACAATTAATACCCTGATTTCAGTGGCTTAAACAACAGGGCTCTCAAGCACACTGCACTTGCCTGAGATTTAGGCTTCCCCATCTGCAGCCTTCACTATCTGGAGTGACCCTTGGGCACCATGGCAGAGTCAAGGGAGTATGGGAGGTTATACATGTCTGCCATTGGCCAAAGTCAGTCACATGACCCTGCCCAACCTCTACTCCAGTTCCATTGGCTAAAGCAAGTCACATGACCACACTCAACTTCAACATCTGTTCCACTGGCCAAAGCAAGTCACATGACCACACTCAACTTCAACATCTGTTCCACTGGCCAAAGCAAGTCACATGACCACACTCAACTTCAACATCTGTTCCATTGGTCAAAGCAAGTCACATGACCACACTCAACTTCTACACCTGTTCCACTGGCCAAAGCAAGTCACATGACCATACCTAACTCCAGGAAAGGTGGGAGAAGTTGATCTTCTACTCAGTAGGAAACACTCTAGATATTAGGAGCAACTCTAATGACAGTCTCTTGTAGGGTTTAAGTAATAATGGTTTCTCCTCTGTCTTTCCTCCTGCCATCTAAACACAGTTCCTCAACTGTATCTCATCCCCAGGCCTGCTCTGGATCCCTTCCAGTTGCCTACCCTGCTGCTTACAAGCTGTTATCAACATTTACTGTAGCCTCAGAAACTGGGACCTGGTGCTGTTGACAGTCAAGAATGAGACTGGGCATGTCTTGTGCCCACCTCCTAACAGTGAAGGGGGAAAAGGTTCAACATCTGTTCCATTGGTCAAAGCAAGTCACATGACCACACTCAACTTCTACACCTGTTCCACTGGCCAAAGCAAGTCACATGACCATACCTAACTCCAGGAAAGGTGGGAGAAGTTGATCTTCTACTCAGTAGGAAACACTCTAGATATTAGGAGCAACTCTAATGACAGTCTCTTGTAGGGTTTAAGTAATAATGGTTTCTCCTCTGTCTTTCCTCCTGCCATCTAAACACAGTTCCTCAACTGTATCTCATCCCCAGGCCTGCTCTGGATCCCTTCCAGTTGCCTACCCTGCTGCTTACAAGCTGTTATCAACATTTACTGTAGCCTCAGAAACTGGGACCTGGTGCTGTTGACAGTCAAGAATGAGACTGGGCATGTCTTGTGCCCACCTCCTAACAGTGAAGGGGGAAAAGGGAAAGTGTGAGGATCAGTGAGGGCTGTGTCCCCATGGGACAAGACACTTCCTTCCAGGTTCCTTCTCTTGTCTTTCCCTTTCAACACTCCCCATCCCCACCTAGGAAGGGTTCTGTGATTAATCACTGTGGTCTCCCTGCTTCTCTGGGAGAGTCACAGCTAACAGGAGCTTGGCCCCGGCTCTGAGAAGCCCTGCAGTTGGGGCACCAACTGAATTTTGATTTTGTGATTTCGTTCAGTTTGGTGTTCCCTCAACCTATGTGACAAGAGAGGCCTCTCTTGCCCGCCATCCAGGTTGATGGAATGAGTGCCCAGCGGCTGGCCTGGCCTGGAGGAGAAAGCCTTCCTGAGTCCATAGGCTCCTGCCGGAACGGCTGCTGGGCACGGATTCAGTGACGTTCTGGCTATTAATCAAAGCAGGCAGCTGTTTATTGTTCTGTGCACTCCAAACTTGGAGAGATTCTTCCTTAATTATAGTTTAGCAGCTTCATCCAAATGAATTAGTAACTGCAGCCTTACAGCCCATCCCTGCGGCACGTCTTCCTCCTGTACATCCCTCCTCCGCTGGTGTCCGCTCCCCAAACCCCTGGGCTTCTCCCTCCAGCCTGAGAGCCCTCAGATCAGCTGCTGGAGCTGGAAGGACATAGGGGCACAGAACTCACGCTCAAATCCCAAACCACCTGGGAAGGCACCTGGGTCTCTGAGACTCTCTATGAAAACAAAGGAGGATGCTTCCTTTTGAGATGGGACTGTCTTCCTAGGGAGGTGGTGGGGGTTGGGGTGCGTTGCTTCCTGCCAAGTGCTCCCCGCTCCCAACCCAGCCCCACAAGATTCCCAGAGCAGCCAGCTCTGAGCAACTTTTAATCTCCTGGACAAAGGAAAAAAATGACAAATTGAATCCCTTGTCCCGACCTTGGTACCCAGGGAGGCTTTTACCAGCCTCCCTCCCGGCTTCAGTGCGTGCAGTCAGCCCCAGGCCTCTGACATTAATCGGCTCTTTACAAAAGGCCATGGCCTTCGCTTCTCTGGATGTTTTCAAAGGTGGTGAACAAATCAGATTGTTTTTAAATAGTTATACCCTGCATCCTCGCATTTCCTCTCGTTCATGTACTAAGTGTGTGATGTCTAAAACAGTTGAAGTACGGTTTATGAATTCATTCAGCAAATTTTTACTGCACTTGAACATGGAACACAGAGTGTGCCTGGCAGGGGTTAACTCTGGGGACCTCAGTCCTTGCTTTCGAGGGGCATACAGTGTGGCCATGGGGAGAAGTGGCTCAGCGCCCATCTGCACCAGGGTGAGCAGGCTCCGTGAAGCGGGCCTGGGGGAGGGAGGGTGTCATAGACCAGCTGAAGTTCTCTGGAATCCCAGGAGGGGCTGCACAGGACTCATGGGGCATGGAAAAGAGTCACGTGGGTGTGCCCGCTCAACACTGTGGTTCTCAAATGTGTGCGTATCCATTCTGGTGTCTGGGTGAAGGGCGGTTCTGCCTCAGCAGGTCTGGGTGGGTCTTGAGCTTCTGCCTTCCCAACAACCTCCAGGTGAGGCTGATGCTGCTGGCTGGAGGAGCACAAGGTTGGAAACAGGTAGCAAGCTTGGGGGCAAAAAGAGGCACCAAGGGCGTTGAAGGTATAGGGTGCACACAGCTCATTATGGGTGCAGCAGAATGCAGGTGGGGATAGGCAGGTTCCCATCTGCAGGGTTCTCTGGGCTTCCAGAATGTTCTTTCCATACATCTGCCTGAGCCTTTACCACACTGTCCGTGGTTCATCAGGCGTACTTTCTTTCCTCCTTTTGCACATGCAGACCCAGGATGGGACCATATCTCCATCATCCTGGTACCCCAGGACCTGGCCTAGAATATGGTGAGTACTTGCTGAGTGATTGAATCATCTGCCTTCTCCATGTTGCAATAGCAGAGCCAGGTCTTATTCATTCAACCTCTGTGCCTGAGATGGAGCGATTACTGAATTCATGCTTTTGGAATTGAGTTTCCTTATTTGCCTGTGGCTTCGCCTCTTAGCGTGTTTGCTTGTACTTCAGTCTGGTGACGGCGGGTGAGGTTCCTGTCAGGTTGCTCAGGTTGAGCACTGCATGAGTAGAGTGGAAACTGCCTTAGTGAGGAAGTGTGAGGACTTACAGTGGGCTTGTATTCTTTGGGCCTGAGGTTGCATCTTGCCACCAGCTGCAGCTTCCTATTTCGTCTGTCTGTCCGCAGCTCCAGGGTCTCTGGCAGGTCTGGCCTGGTGCCTTATCAAAGTGAGAAGCTAGTGTTCCCTCCCCAGCACCACGGCAATTGTATTCATCTAATGACATTGTGAAGGTGTGAGGTCTGGACTCTGATTTGCAGGCCACAGAATGTAATATACCTCCTACTGTTTCATGGGTCAGGAAGCCTGTGTTTCCTGTGGGTTACTCAGCATTGATGTGGGCTGCAGCTCCCACCGATGAGATGGGGTAGTTCCCCCACACTTGGCTTCTCACTGAGGTTCTGAGCTTAAAATCTTCATGCTCAGCCAACAGCTTTAGGGTTTATTGGCCTCTTATACCTGAGTGAGAATAAGTTCCTTTCTTGAGAGTGAGATTCAATGGAACGATTCGGAAAAGGTGCTTGAGATGGGCAGAACAAAGGACCTGGGAGTGAGTGGTGGGGACGTGCAGAAATGGGAGGCTGGTCCTCAGGGAATGCTCGGCCATGTTGATATGGGGATGGCTGATCAAGTGTGGCTGTTGGTAGACATTCAGCCACCTCGGTATAGCTGTCGGGACAGAGAAGGGGGTTTGTGGAGGAACTTGAAAGTTCCTCCAAGGGAAGGAAGGCGCAAGGAGGGCGGGCTTAAGACCAGAGGCGTCACCACTGCTGCTGGTGGAGGCCTGCCTCATTCCCTTCTCTTCTCTGGGTGGAACTAAGCCAAGCGGCTGCTTTCACTTAGCCGGCAGCATAGGGGCTGAGCAGTAAATTACAGGCCATTAGTTTCACTCCAGTTGGAGAAGGACCCTTTTGGAGGATGGAACAGTGGCTACTGCCAGGGATTTTTGTGTGTGTGTGTGTGCGATGATCGTGGTGAAGGGTGGTGGCCAGCCACCAGCGAGATGCCTAGGTCATCATGGCAGGAAAGGCAGGGCTGGGTGGACAGGACAAGAGAAATCTCCAGGGCAGGACAAGGTCAGCACCATTGCTTCTCTGGCCACCCTCCATGCAGCATGAGGATTTCATTGCTGCTGAAGCTGGGCCTACAAAGACTGTGATTAATTGAGACAGGACAAGAGGCTTTTAAAATTTTACAATCGATTTGCACAATGGATCTTTGTTTTAAAAAAAGAAAAGAACAAAACAGAAGCTCTCAGGCACTCTGGTAATGCTGTACTTGCAGATGCAACCTGGCAGAAGTTGGTGTTTCTAACTGCGAAGATTTCCTGTGAAAAATCAGATCTATTACCTTATTTTGTCTGATATAAAAATAATGCAGGTTCACTGTAGAAGGTTTGGAAAATGTGGAAAGGGACAGCAACGCTTTAATATCTTGCCACAGGGAGGACCTGGCAGTGACAGATGAGGTGTTTTTTATTCTTACCTGGGAAGTGGTCCCCTGACAGACTATCTTGTAGCAGTACAAGCTTCTGCAGAGTTCATAAATTCCTCTGGCAGGCCAGCTGACGGCCCTGTGTACTTTTATTACGGAGGGCTAATTGCTCCATCTCTGTTTGCTCCTGGGATGGAGGGGGATGTTGGAGGTGGGGAGAGGGAGGGGTGGTGCTTTGGGGGGAAAGAACCTCCTGGTACTGGCACCGCACTGAGGAAGGATGGCAGAATTAGGCAGAATCATAACATCACTGAGAAATCACTGCACGCTGGGCTCTGTGCTAAGCACGCCGTGGGCCTTTGTCATTGACGCTTCTAAACAACTTACCAGGTGGGTGCTATTATGGACCTCATTTCCCAGATGAAGAAATGGAGGCACATGGCTTGCCTAAGGTCCCACAAACTAGTGAGACTCAGAGCAGAGATTCAACCCAGGTTGCCTGAGCTACAGCTCCTGTGAAGCCCACGTTCCCTGTTCTCTGGCTCCCCCTCAATGAACTCATGTATGTGCCAAGTGGAAGCCGACTCACGCCAGGCACTGTGTGTGCCTCGGAGAACATGAGCTGTGGTGGGCTGGTTTCTAAGATGAGCCCTGAGGCACAGGGCTGGTAGAATCCCTTCCCATTGAGGGTGGGCAGGACTGGGACTGTGATGGGGTGACATTCCCATGAATAAGTCACATTGTAAGAAAATGTGAAGACTTTTTGTAGATGTGTTTAATGTCTCTAATCTGATGATTTTAAGCTCATTATCAGGGAGATTGTCCTTGGTGAGCCTGACCCTTTTAAAAATAGCCTAGAAATTAGAGAAGAAGGAAGCCAGAGAGATTTGAGGCAGCAAATGCTCTCCTGTTGGCCTTGAGGAAGCAAGCTGCCATGCTGTGGAGAGGGCCACGTGGAAGGCAATCTTGGGTGCTCTAGGGAGTAAGGGCCTCAGTCCTACAACTGCAAGGAACTGAATTCTTCCAACAACCACTGAGCTTGGAAGAGGACCCTGAGTCTTTCAGATGATATTACAGCCTTGGCTGACACTTTGATTTCACCTTGGTTAGCACATACGCAGCTAACCCACACCTAGTCCCACGGAGACTGTGAAATTACACGTTTGTGCTGTTGTAAACTGCTAAGTGGGTGAAAATTTGTTACACAGCACAGAAAGCTAGTACACATACCAGTCTGTGCAACCTGAAAGATGTGTGTAAATGGAGGGCTCAGCACTTCTGCATAGCAGGTGTTGAATCAGCTTTGGCTCTATCCTCACCTCACCCTAGACGCTACCTGTCTCCAGCAAGACCTCCAAGCAGGCACTTGGATGCAGAGGCAGAAGCTCCAGGAGCACCTCACTTCCCTCTTTACATGTCAGGTGACCCAGTCACTTGTTACTTAAAAAAAGCCCAGCTGAGACTGGATCCCTTCCCCAGCTACCAAAGACTTTTAAGAAGCCACAATTGTCACATGGTTGCATAACTTTTTCCCCCTCCAGGCTTAGAGGCTTAGAAATGAAAATATTTTGTCTCCTTTGCATGGCAGGGGAGTGTGGGGGTGTTGGAGTCTTGCAGATCCTTCAGCTGTAATACATAGCACCGTAGGCAGCCCTATTACCAGCCCCTAAAATATGCAATTGGGGGAAAAATGGATAATGAGATGAGGTTTGAAGAGTGAGCTCTGTGCGGCTCAGGATCCAGCCAGAAGACAGAAAAAGAGTCATAAACATCAAAAATGGGAAAGAAAATGTGGCAATCACATCCTTTGAACAAACACCCTAATCATCTTTCCAAGGCCTCACGCCAGGCTGCCCCAGGGCAATGTGTGTTAAGAATGACACCCTCTGCTGCTTCTCTTCCAGCAAGTCACAGCTTAAAAGCTCCTCTGTGTGCTCAGCAAGATACAACCTCGAAAAGCAGAGGAAAGGACTTTTAAGGACTCCAAGATGGTGCACGCTAATCTGGAGGCAGTGCTGCTACTGCAGATGACCAAGGTCCCTGGGACCTGATGAGGGGTTCATAGTGTTGGGGCCTGGCCCACCTCCGCAGATCTTTGAGTGAGACTCTGGGGGCACTGTCATTTCTTTCTCTATTTGCTTGATCTCTTCCTGCTCATCTGTGGGAGCCATTTACTCCAGGAAGGGTCAATAAGTGAAGAAATACTGGGGGGTGGGAGTGGTCAGCGCAAAACCTTCTAAGAAGGGGTTGCCTTGAAGATTTCTGGGAGCCTCTCACCTTTCTTTCCACTCTTACTTTGAAACAAATTATTCCAGAGTTGAGTCCAACCTCTCTCATTCTACAAAGAAAATAACTGAAACTCAGAGAGCATAAGCGGCTTCTTCAGGTTTACATAGCAGGATGATGGGATAGATCTGGGACAAGAACTATGCAGATGGTTGTTCTGTCACATCACTTTGTCTCAGCAAAGGGCCAAAGATCAGAAGGTGGAACAGGCCTTAGGAACACCCTGGGCCCTGAAGTCATTTGCAGCGTGGCATCTGACAAGGCTGTCTGTCTCTGGTTGGAGGGTCTGTTTCCTTCCTAGGAGAAGTGCATGGATAAAACCCAAAAGGTACAGTCTAGGGGAAGCAAGAGTGAGGTGCCTAGGGTATGAGATTCATGGAGGCATCTATTTGTAGACTTGCAGGGCACTTGCTTGACTCTGATTCAACATCTCCTTATGGTTTGTGCCTAAGATACCTCTCTCACCTCACCTTTGTCCCAGCCGTGACATTCAAGCCAACGTGTTAGAAAAGTGATACTGAAGAATTACAGACTTGAGGATGAGGCCAAAATCTTACCAGCTCAGGAAGATCTATCCATTCATTCACATACCCACCTATCCATCCATCCATGCATCCATCCATGCATCCATCCATCCATCCATCCATCCATCCATCCATCCATCTTCTTATTCATCTGTCATTCCATCCATCCACCTATCCACTCGTTCATTCATTATTCCATCCATCCATCCATCCATCCATCCATCCATCCAGTCATCCATCCATCTATTCATACTCATTCATCCATTCCTTATCCATCCATCCATTAATCTCTCATCCACCCACTCACCTATCTATCCACCTATCCATCCATTCACCCATCTATCCATTCATATGTCCATCCATCCATCCACCCATCCACCCATCTATCCACCTATCCACCCGTTCATCCACCCATCCATCTCTCATCCATCTGTCCACTCATCCATTCATCGTTTCACCCATCCATTCATCCACCCATTAATCCCACATCCATCCGTCCATCCATCCATCCATCCATCCATCCATCCATCCATCCATGAATCCATACATCCATTCATCCATCCACTCATCCATCCATCCACTCATCCATCCATCCATTCATCCACCCATCCATCCATGCCTTCACCTACCAACTTCAGGAAGCTTATATTTTTATTTTATTATCTCCCTACCTACTTACCTACCTTCCCAACATCGATCTATTCACACACATATATTTACACTGTGTATCTTTATACACAGATCAGTCCCCTTTCCTCTAGATAATGAAATTCATCTCTTCTTACCTGACGTAAATTCTCACCTCAGGGCCTTGGCACATGCTATCCCTACTCCCTAGACTGTGTTTCCCTCTACATTAGAATGTTTGCTTCTCTTTATTCTTAAGTCTCAATTCTAGTCTGTTTCCCTTCTTGTGATTAACTTTTCTGGCTATGCAGCGTCTATTCTCCATTCCTAACAGTACCTTTGTTTTTTGACTGTTGTTTTAGAATCTCTTCTCCCCTATTATGAACAACCTCGGTGGGGTAGCAAAAATTAAGGCGCTCTTTTCCAGCCAAGAAATGGGCATGTGGTTTAAGCCAGGCCAAATGAACTTTCCCCTTCCTCGCTCCACTTCTCAGGATTTCAGTCTTGAGTATAGGGAGAGAAGGAGGTGAGAACAAATAGTTAGAAGGTGTTTATTTTAGCAGCTTCACCAAGAGTGGTTTCTGCTGCCAGATGCGTAGACTTCCTCTGAGCTCCAGCTCCTCACCCATTTCCAGATTACTCACTGCTCCTCTAGCAATTCCTTTTACAATGAGGGTCATAGAGATGGTTTCCCTGGCAAAGGATTCCAAGATAGACATCATCAGAGAATGCTTTGATGATTCCCTCATTCAAGGTGGTACCCCACCACCTCAGTTTCCCCTTGGTTTTCTTAGTAGCAATCAACACTTGGAGCTGCAGGCAGTAAGAGAAGGAGAGGAGCAGGATGCCTGGGCCATCCAGATGGTTCACAATGTGTGTTCATTTGCTGAGGAGTCTTGTACCATGAGTGCCCCATGGGCTTCTAGGACAACCTATATGCCATCCCTTGTGTTTATTTCATTTATATCTATGTACTTCTTTGGTTTTTATTCATTACATATTTCTGTGTCTCTCTGTCTCCTAGTAGAATATAAAATATAAACTTCTTGAAGGTAGGGTCTGTGTCTATCTTGATCAGTGTTTTCACTGTGTAGCACAGTGCCTGGCACATAATAGATGCTTAACACACATTTGCTCAATTATTATGAAAATCTGAAGTGACTGTCAAGGAAGAAAATTCTCCCAAAATCTTTCCGTGGGTTGTGGAGTCAGGGCCTGAGCACCTGACCTGCTGGACTGTGGCCCTTTCACCTCCTGTTCTACCTTCCCACCTATTTCTTTAAGTTTTTATGCAATTATAAATTTGAAGATGGTTGAGAAGAATGAAGACCTAAAAGGTTGGGGTTAGAAGTGCTGGCTCTGGAGTCAAACTGACCTGGATTCCAGTATTGTCTCTGCTCCCTTCCTAATTGAGGGAGCCTCAATGTTCTCATTCTTAAAATGGAAATCTAATAGTGCTCTCATTAAAGGGTCGCTGTGAGGGTTAGATAAGGTGAGTGGTAAGAAGCTTAGCACAGTGCCTGGCATGTGGAAAGCATTCAATAAATATTTGTTGAATATGAATGAACCCATGAATGAAGTTGAAAAAGTATCTTTACTTGGAAGAAAATCTTCTCCCTTAGAATTCTGATGAGCTGTAATGCATTGAAAATGCACGTTGTTATCACCATCCCATTATTGCTCCTCAGTTTCTCCCTCCTCCCTCCCCAGCGTCCGCCTGTCTGTGCCCACCTGGCTGATCATGGGGAGCTATTTTTACATCTGACATAGTGGAAAGGTAGCAGATTAACAACTCTAGAGACATACATTGCTTCTATTAATATTAAACAGGATATTAATTTTACCAGTAACTGAAACATTAAACATGTATATCCATTAGCGGTCATTATTTTAATCTCCAGAAGCTGTCTAGCGGATTCCAGGAATAGGTCTGATCCAGTCTTCTCCACCTCCTCTTCCTAAACTCGTCGGTGAATCAAGAATCAAGGTTTTTATTTCCCTGAGGGGAAGTGGATAATTATAAACTCATAGCTGTTAAGGGAGAAGGTCTGAAGAATTACCACATTCAATTCCCTTATTCAATACTACAAGCCCCTCAAGACCAGACTTATAATGTGTGAAGCACTTGCTCAAGGTGGTCTTCCTAAGACCTCCTCTTTAATGGGGGATGTCTTGCTGATGTGCTGGCTCAGAACATCACACCATGACTGTAATTGCTAGACATAGAGATCTTGGTTGCTAATAATGCTTCAAATGGATCTAGCTCAGCACCTTTGGAGGACTTGAATGAAATACTGGGATTAGTTAATAATGATGGGACTTATGCTATGGAGTGAATGATAGGCAACTTATTAAGCAGTAACATAAGGACCCTGCAACTGATAATGATACATAGGATAGGATAGTGCTGGTAGCAGTCACCAATTACTCCTCACTAGGAAGTTGATGAAACCCTCAAGGCAGGACGAGGGACAAGCATAGCCCAATGGTGAATAGCACGGGTCACATGTTTCTAGGCCACAGCTCGGGGAGGGAGAACCCAGGCTGAGCCTGGTGATGGTGCTGAGTTGAGGAGATGAAGCTGGAATCCAGGTAGACCAAAGAAGCTCAGATAAACTCTGTAGGGCAGAGTATTCAGGGCATGAAAAGGGCAAAGTCACAAAACAAAACAAAAAAAACTCCAGAGTCTTCTATTAAATACTGATCAGCACATGTATGTGTGTAAACTACCCAAGTCTGGGGGAAAAACACCTGAAAGAAACAGAAAGAACAATGCTTGAACCTCACACAGAGCCAGGCATATTGGGTGTTCCCACCAGCAACAGTGGACAAATCTTATACTTCCCAGACCACTGGATGGAACACTCGGAAAAGAATTGCCTCTGTAGTGTGGAAGATTAGACCTAGGCTAAGGCTGCTAAGGTCCTACTTAACACGACCTCAAAGAAAACCCTCAAAGAACCCAAATATTTCCAGATAGTTTAACTGCACCCTAGAACATACCTCAATAATATTTATAGGAACCCAACAATATCTAACGCACAGTAAGATAAATTTCACGTTGTCTGCCATCCAGCTGAAAATTACCAGGCATGTGAAGAAAAAAAGAAATTTCTCAATAATGAGAAGAAAACTTGATCAATAGATACAGAAATGGCACATATGATGGAATTACTAGGCAATGATATTAAAACAATTATTATAATGATAACATTCTACAACAAGAAGGTAAAGGGAAGCTTGAACATGGAAGTAGAGACATGGAAGACCCAGCTTGAACTTCTAGAAATGAAAAATACAATGTCTGAGGTGAAAAATATACTAAAATGGTGTTTAAAATAGAATAGATATTATACAAGAAAGGATTAGTCAACTGGAAGATGTAGCAGTAGAAACTATCAAAAATGGAACATAGAGAAAAAAATGGAAAAAAATCGAACAAAAAATCAGCACCAACGGTACTAATGTATGTGTAATTGGAGTTCCTGAAGAAGGTGGGGAGGAGTATAAGAAAAAATATTTGAAAAAACTGTGGCTGAACAATTTTAAATTTGATAAAAACTGTAAACTCAGAGATCTAAGAATTCCAATTAACCCCTAGCACAAGAGACGTGAGGATGACACACCGAAGCACTTCATCATCAGATTGCCCCAAACCAGTGACAAAGAGAAAATCTGAAAGGTTGCCAAAGGGAAAAGGACATTATACAGAGAGGAACAAGGATAAAAATGGGCTGAGCATGGTGGCTCACACCTGTAATCCCAGTACTTTGTGAGGCTGAGGCAGGATGATCACTTGAGCCCAGGAGTTCAAGACCAGTCTGGGCAACATGGCAAAACCCTGTCTCTAATAAAAATACAAAAATTAGCAGGGCGTGGTGGCACGCATCTGTAACCCCAGCTACTTGGGAGGCTGAGGCAGGGAGAATCGCTTGAAGCTGGGAGGCGGAGGTTGCAGTGAGCTGAGATGGCGCCATTGCGCTCCAGCCTGAGAGTGCAATGAGACTGTATGTTCTAGGATGCAGCCTGAGAGAGCAAGACTCTGTCTCAAAAAAAAAAAAAAAAAAAAAAAAAATTGATGGCAGACATCTGGTTAGAAACAATGCAAGAGCAGGCCTAGTGGTGCACGCCTGTTATCCCAGCACTTTGGGAGGCCAAGGCAGGATGATCACTTGAGCCCAAGAGTTCAAGACCAGCCTGGACAACATGGCAAAACCCGGCCTCTACATAAAATGCAAAAATTAGCTGGCTGTGGTGGCACATGCCTGTAGTCCCAGCTACTTGGAGGCTGAGGCAGGAGGATTGCTTAAGCCCAGGAGGTAAAGGTTTCAGTGAGCTGAAATCATGCCACTGCACTCCAGTCTGGGTGACAGAGCAAGACCCTGTCTCAAAACAAAAACAAACAAAAACCAAAACCAAAACCAACCAAACAAAAAAAACCCAATGCAAATCAGAGGATAGAGTAACTTCTGTAAAATATTTGAGGATAAAACTATTGTCAGTCTAGAATTCTACACCCAGCAAAAATATCTTTCAAAGATGATAGTGAAATAAAGACTTTCAGACATTGAAAAGCTTGAAGAATTCATTACCATCAACTCTTCACTACAGGGAATATTAAGGAAATCCTTCAGGTAGAAGGAAACTGAAACCAGATGGAAGTCCAGATCTACACAAAAGAATAGAGCACCAGAGATGGCAAATATGTGAGAAAAATGCAACATTATAAAATATTTTTAAAAGATAATTGACTGTTTAAGACAAAAATGATAAATTAATCTAGATTTACAGCACGTATAGAAGCAAAATGCATGAAAACAATAACACAAAACCCAAAAGGAGGGAAATGAATGGGTACTGTTTTAAGGTTCTTATCTTCTATGTGAAGTTGTGTAATGTTGACGGCAGCCAATGCTGAGTTAAATACATATACCGTATTAGTCTGTTCTTGCACTGCTATAAAGAAATGTTTGAGACTGGAGCCGGGCGCAGTGGCTCACACCTGTAATACCAGCACTTTGGGAGGCCAAGGCAGGCATATCACGAGATCAAGAAATTGAGACCATCCTGGTCAACAAGGTGAAACCCTGTCTCTACTGAAAATACAAAAAAATTAGCTGGGTGTGGTGGTGTGCGCCTGTAGTCCCAGCTACTCAAGAGGCTGAGGCAGCAGAATCTCTTGAACCAGGGAGGTGGAGGTTGCAGTGAGCTGAGACTGCACCACCGCACTCCAGCCTGAGCGACAGAGCGAGACTCCGTCCAAAAAAAAAAAAAAAAAAAAAAATAAATAAATAAATAAAATCAGAGACCGGCTAATTTATGAAGAAAAGAGGTTTAACTGGCTCACACTTCTGCAGGCTGTACAGGAAGCATGATTCTGTCATCTGCTCAGCTTCTGGGGAGACCTCAGGGAGCTTTCAATCATGATGGAAGGCAAAGGGGAAGCAGGCACATCTTATGTGACTGGAGCAGAAGGAAGAGAGAGGGGGAGGTGCCACACACTATTAAACAACCAGATTTTGTGAGAACTTACTTGCTATATAGTACCAAGTGGGGATGGTGTTAAACCATGAGAAACTGGCCCCATGATCCAGTCACCTCCCTCTAGGCCCCACGTTTGGTATTGGGGATTACATGTCAACATGAGATTTGGGTGGGAACACAGATCCAAACCATATGATAGACCATAAACCACAGAGCAATGACTAAAACTCAAAACCAAACCAAGCAAAAATAGTTATATATTAAAGGCCAACAGAGAAGATTAAATGAAACAAAAATACTCAACAAATTCAAAAGAAGTCAGAGAAAGAGGAAAAGGAGAACAAACTACAGGTGGGACAAATGGAAAGCAAGCAGCAAGATGACCAGTTAAAACCAAACTCTCTGGCATTCCACCAGTTGCGTGTGATTATTTAGCAACTCTCTGCCTCAGACAACAATACCTATCACACAGGGTTGTCATCAGAGCTTGCCACATGTGATATGGAAAGCCTGCTGTTTGCAGACCTGCAATCATTGTATATTAGCTCTTATTGTTGGTAGCAGAGACCCAGGTCTCGGTGTTGGTCGTGCTGAGAGCTGCCTTCTCATTGCTCTGCTTCCCTCCTCCTTTGATCCCTTTCTGTGTTACCACACCCAATACCATCTGGTTGGAGAAGATTCTCAGCCTCTCGGTCTGCAAATGTTCAAAGTCCATGAACCAAATAGCCACCAAATGTATTTCTGCACATTTGTCTGCTACCCAGGGATCCAGGAGAATTGCTTTCCTTCCTGCAAGAAGTCCGTGACTGCTGATGCCAAGAATGTGCTCTCTCTGTCCTCTCCTTTTTTTTTGATCTGCATATTCTCAGCCACCCTGCACTTCTGGGAAGACTTTACATAGGGATAACTATAAGTATCTGTAGGAAGATGAGAAGTCACCATTTTGGGAACCATCCATTAGGCGTTCCAATATGGCCGCAGACATGGACTCTATCTTGTTATCTTCTTCTCTATCTGACACCCACCCTTTTCCCCATTGGCCACAGCCACTTGGGGTTGCTGTTCAGCTATGGCAGTGCTGACCTTTGGGGAACCGTGACTTGTTTTATACCCTATCCAATAACACAGTGTGTCCTTATACAAAGTAGGTGTTCAATATACATCTGTTGAAGGGATTTCACCACAGTTGAATCTGTGGAGAGTTCAGCAGATAAGTGAGTTGCTCAGGATGGTCAGAGGCTGTCTTAGTCCATCTGGGCTGCTGTAACAAAATACCTTAGCCTAGGGGGCTTATAAGCCGCAGAAATTTAGGTCTCATAGGTCTGGATGCTGGCAAGTGGAAGGTTAAGGTGGTGGCAGATTGGGTGTCTGTTGAGGGCCTGTTCCTTATAGAGGGCACCTCCTAGCTGTGTCCTCACATGGTGGAAGGACAGAACAAGCTCCCTTGGCTCCCTTTTACAAGGCCACTAATCCCATTCATGGGGTCTCTGCTTTCAGGATGAAATCACTTCCTAAAGTCTTTGCCTCCTAATTCAAGCCTAACCTACCAGGGGTTAGGTTTCAACACATGGATTTGAGGGGCACACAAACATTGATGATAGCAGAGACGTAGCTGGACCTGGGCCTGGGACCTTCTGGGTCCAGCTCCCATATGACACTCACACTGAACATAGCCTCCTACATGATGTGATCCTGCTCTGTGACATTGTGGCCATGAGGCAGGGATACAGTAGGCTTCCGTAGACATGGCTTGTTCTGGGGACGACTGCCTGGCTTTGTGCTGCAGGCCTGGAAGAATCCACCAGCTTCCCACTCTCATGCCTGACTCAGGTTTGTGGGTCCCTCCAGGCACATGTCAGACAGCCCACCCCATTTTTTACCTGCCCCACCTCCCTGGGTTCCCTTCTGAACTCAGGGACCATGGAGGGAGCTGGGGGTCTCTGTTTTTAGTTCATGCTCTTGTCTCCTATTTGGGAACAATGCCCAGGCAGGGGAATCTCTTCCCTACTGGTTTCTAAGAACATCAGGGGCTTCCTCCAAACTCTTCACCCACTCCCTGCACTAATCCCTTCTCCCTCAGGGACACAGGGCAGCTGGGACACAGGGCACAAGCCCCCCTTCTGTGTGGAGATCCTGCCACAGAGTGGCTCTTTGGTTTTCGACGGGTATCCAGACAAGAGGCTAAAGTGAATGCCCTCCAGAATCCGGGAGCACTGGCAATTTTCTCTCCTTAGCTCAGAGAGCATCCCCACAGACCCCCCACGTCCCACCCCGGGCCCCCTGAATCCATACCATAAAATGTGTAATGTCAGTTTGTTCAACTAAGGACCCCGCTGAGTATTTAATTCTTATTTAAAGCTGATGTTTATTTTATTTTTGAGTTTAAGTTAATCAGCCTCAGGATACAGAATTAGATAAGGCTGGGATTTAGCGCCCCTGGAATGATTCATTTCACATTGAGCCTTCTTAACTCTTTGGCTGCAGAGGGGAAGTGCCCATATCTTTCTCTGCAGAGCTGCCTAGGGCTCGCCAGGTGAACAGACATGCTCCCTCCTCCCCGTCCTGCCAGCCAGGGCACGGTGTGCTTATGACGCAGGGAATTAGAATACAAGCCTTTTCATCACAACAGTCATAAATCCTCACACAGGGAAATAGAGATAATATACAAGTAGGAAAAAAAGAAAAAAGAAGCAGTGTCGAATTCTGCTACCTAAAGATAACCATTGTTACCATGTAGGCAGGCTTCCTTTCATGCCGTATCAAGTGTTTAAAAAATATGGCTCAATATTACAAACACATAGGACTGTGAAGAGGATAATGATATCAAACTTTCATGTACCTCCCAGTTAAAATTCACACGTGGTAGTTTTTGGATGCGTTTGCTCCAGAGTTTAAGGGAAGAAAACATTATAGATTCAGCCATAATGTTCAAGCTGACGTTGGAGTTATATGCCTCTTTTCTAGTCCTGTTACTGCCTCCCTCCCCACCATTCTGAAGTCAATGTGTGTCTTCCCATCCATGTTTAATACCCAGTGTGCATGCCTATGAAGAATGGAGAGTGTTTTTTTGGTCTGTTTTTGCAATTTTATACAAATAGGAGTCCATAATACTCTCCTGAAAGTTGCTTTTCCCTTCAACAATATCTTCCAGATGAATCTAGAATTCTGCATTTCCAGTGAGCAGAAGATGCACTCCCCCCACTCCCCACCCAAACGACTGCCCCAAGGTGATGCTGATGTTCTGGTCCAAGGCCTGCTCGTAGCCTGGTGAGGCTTGGGGTCTTAGGACAGATTTGTTGTCAGCCCTTCCTAGGAAGCACAACCATATGATCTTGGGGCTGGAGTCCTCACAGTGCCCCTCGTCAGCAGTGTGCACATCCGTCTTCACTTATCTTCATTAATATTTGTGACCCCACTTTCTAATATTGTTCCTGAATTTTGCAGTGCAGCTGAACACGTGCCTTGTGTTTCCCATCGCATCGGGTCTCCTCCTCTGTGATTTGCTCCTGGCCCATTTGTCTGTTGGGTCTTTGGCTTCTCCTTGCTGACTTGTAAGTGCTATTTTTTTTAGACAGAGTTTTGTGCTTGTTGCCCAGGCTGGAGTGCAATGGTGCAATCTCGGCTCACCGCAACTTCCGCCTCCTGGGTTCAAGCGATTCTCCTGCCTTAGCCTCCTGGGTAGCTGGGATTACAGGTGCGTGCCGCCACACCCAGCTAATGTTGTATTTTTAGTAGAGACGGAGTTTCTCCATGTTGGTCACGCTGGTCTCAAACTCCCGACCTCAGGTGATCCACCCACTTCAGCCTCCCAAAGTGCTGGGATTACAGGCATGAGCCACTGTGCCTGCCCTGTTTTTTTTTTTTTTTTTTTTTTTTTTTTTTTTTTAAAGCTCTGGATATCAATGCTTTTTTGGCCAAATACCTTACAAATATGTTTTCCCTATTTGTGCACTGTATTAGTCCATTTTCACGCTGCTGATAAAGCCATACCTAGACTGGGAAGAAAAAGAGGTTTAATTGGATTACAGTTCCACATGGCTGGAGAGGCCTCAGAATCATGGTGGGAGGCGAAAGGTACTTCTTAATGGCAGTGGCAAGAGAAAAATAAGGAAGATGCAAAAGCAGAAACCCCTGATAAAACCGTCAGATCTCGTAAGACTTATTCACTATCAGGACAACAGTATAGAGGAAACTGCCCCCATGACTCAAATTACCTCGCACCAGGTCCCTCCCACAACACATGGGAATTATGGGAGGACAATTCAAGATGAGATTTGGGTGGGGACACAGCCAAACCATATCATGCACTGTCTCTGTCTTTTAACTTTATTCATAGCCTCTTTTGTCAGATCAAAGCTTCTACATTTAATATGGTTGAATTTATCAGTAGTTTCTTATATGGTGCCTGTTTTATGTGTCATATTAAAAAATGTTTTTCTCTGCTTAGTGTCATAAAATATATCCTCTGTTTTCTTCTAACAGAGAAATAATGGAAATCTGCTTTTCACATTTTATGTTTTATTTCCTTTGTTCTTTGATTCGCAGGGATGTGAGGTCGAAATCCGTAACTCTTGCTTTGTGACAAATAACCCTACATCTCAGAGGCCTAGGACCATAGGCCACCGTTTCTCACTCAGGAGCCTGGGTTGCTTGGGGGGTTTTGGCTCGGACTGTGGTGGCTGAGCTGGATCTGCTCCAAGTGTCTCTGATCCTTCTGGGGTCAGGGGTCTGCCAGGGTGCCTTCTTCTCACGGCAATGGTAGGAGTGCAAAGAACAAAGGGAAACGTGAAAGTGTCTCATCTTACCACCCAGGCTCAGAATGGACAGATTGCCACTTTACCACATCCATTGGCCAAACTGAGTCATGTGGCCAAACCAGAAGTCAAGGGCGGGAAGTTTAAGTATGAATCCCATCTCCACGTGCTACGATTTCCTGGGCTTTCAACTTCTTAAGGCTGAATTGTTTTATTCTCACCTCCCCAGATTGCAGAAAACACATTTTCTCCAGGACTCCTTGAGCCACAGGGCACAATGATTATAGTTGACAAGGACTAGATGGAACTCAAGGCTCTAGCCTCTGTGCAGTGGATAGGTGCCATCTGGCCACTGAGGCCACTTCCTTCTCCTTGTCCCCATCTAGGGCCTCTGTTCTGCTCCAATCTCCCTGTCATTCTGCTCAGGGCTTCCAGGCATCAGCCTGTTAATGGTTCCTGGCTTTGTTCCCTCTCTTTACTTCTATTATGTGAGGGTTTCCATCCTTATTTGGTGTAGGAGGACTGGACTGAGTCAACTCAGCCTGTCACGTCCCCACTTTCAGCACCTGGGTATCCCTGAGTGCTCAGCATGAGTGGGGTCCTCTGGTGTCTCCCTCCAGAGGCACATTTTGAAGGCATAGGAGCTGGACTGACATTCGGGAGACCTGAACCTTTCTTCCACTTCTGCCATGATAGTTTCTTGTGTCCAGGCAAATCACGGCACCTCTCTATGCCTCATTTTTAATTTCCTCACACAATGGAATGACATTAACCTCAGTGCTTACCTAAGGGAGGAGAAATGATTCTCCTGCCTTCTCCCCATTTCTGCATTTGCCAGAGCATCAGATTTTTGTGTCTGGCCAAGAATATAGGGAAGGAGGAGCAGGTAAGCTTTGGGCACAAAGAGGGCGTTTAGGGATCTCATTTAAGGAAAGAAAGTCAGGGGGCAGAAAGGGGTGGTGGAGCATGATCTTGGGCCAGTGGTGAGGAACTAATGAAGTGCAATGTGCACGGGTTAGGGTGTGTAGCAGCCTGAGTCCCATCAAGAGATAGAAACCACACAGCGGGTCTAATGGGGAAGTGTAGTATAAAGGATTGCAACTATGATAAAGGAGTCACTAAGACATAAAGCAACTCTGCCTGGTGCCCTAGTGCAGAGGGAGGTATCCAAGGAAGCACAGATTTGAAAGGGGTTCAGATGTCATAAAATGTGGTTCAGCCACCACATAAGAGACATTTGTGGATTTGGCCAGGCTGGAGCTAGTCAGCAGCTTTTGCACAAGCACTAGGCCACCCACTGGAGTGCAGGTGAGGGAGCTGGCCATGAGCCACTGGTGCAGGGATGCATGGTGGGAGTCTAGCTGCCTTTGTAGGGCAGGAAGCCTCCAGAATGCATGTGTCCCACAAGGTCTGGCAGGAGGAATGGCAGCTCTGGGCGGACTGTGTGCAGGTTGCACAAGTGGTACAAGAAGGGGTCTGGGCAACTTTTCAGGAACCTTCAGATCGCAAGGGCCCTGCTGCATTCTGGTTTCCATGTTGAGATGCTGCAGGCCAAGGCTGCAAGGTGGCTGAGGGACCACACCTAGGTCTGTGGTGGGGGCTTGAACATGATCAAGGCCCAGCCAGAGAGCTCCTGCCCCCTGCAATGTCTCTCCATCCTCTACCTAGATGCCTGCAGAATGTTCACTTCCAGGAGGTCTATTGAAAAGTGTTTCCCAGTTTATCACAGTGCACATATTGAAAGGTGTACTAGGAGCTGGGAGGCAATAGACTGAAAACTGACACAGGAGACACTGGCTCTTAGCAACGAAGAGAAGCTGAAAAGGAGTGGGAAGGAGCTAACTGTAATTTTATATCAATGATCTGCATCTTTGTTTCGGTGGTTTGTGGCCACCAAAATGACTATTCTTTCTACCCTCCTGCTTCAGACATAGCCTGAGACTTTTTCTTTTCTTTTCTTTTCTTTTTGAGATGAAGTATCACTCTGTCACCCAGGCTGGAGTGCAGTGGCGTGGTCTCGGCTCATTGCAATCTCCGCCTCCCAGGTTCAAGTGATTCTCCTGCCTCAGCCTCCTGAGTAGCTGGGGCTACAGACATGTACCACCACACCTGGTTAATTTTCAAATTATTAGTAGAGATGGGGTTTCAACATGTTGGTCAGACTGGCCTTGAACTCCTGACCTCAGGTAATCTACCCGCCTCTGCTTCCCAAAGTGCTGGGATTACAGATGTGAGCCACTGTACCCGGCCGCCTGAGACATTTTGGGCAACAGCTGTGACAGAAGAGATGTGTATCCCTTCTGGGCAGGGGATTTAAGAAGTAGCTCATGGCTTATTTTGTTTTCTTTGGTCCGTTTCTGGAACTGTGGGAGCCACTGAGGTTTGGGGGCTTGTTTGTTACACAGCATCACCTGTCCTGACCAATGCATAACTCATTTCATCCTTGACAGAGCCCCCGAGAGAAGGGGCTTTATCCTCATTTCACAAATGAAGACTCAAGTCTCAGAGAGGTTAGCAGCATGAGCAAGCTCACACAGTGAGGGGTGGAGCTTGGATTTGAATCCAGGTCTGTCTAACCTCAAAGACTGAAGTGGGGATGAGAATAAGTTGTCGTCGTCATTTGCCTGTCGGGAACTGATGTGTGGCTCATCGAATGGCTGTGGAAGTGTTTCTGGCTCAGGGGTAGGAAAGGGAGGGTGACTCCACATGCGAAGTCATTCCTTTGGTTAAAATAGCCAGGAGTTCCCAGTGTGAAGATGCAAGAGCAGGTACTTGAAAAGGAAAAAGGGCCACACAGGTTAACCCGAGATTGTCCTCAGTGATTGGGTGATTGGCCTGCCCTCTGGCTCCATACAGTGTGAACACATGCCCACGAACACACCTGCACCCGTGAGCATGTGCTTCCACGGAGTGCATGCATGCACCGATGCCCACGAACACACCCGCACACGTGAGCATGTGCTTCCACGGAGTGCATGCATGCACCGATGCCCACGAACACACCCGCACACGTGAGCATGTGCTTCCACGGAGTGCATGCATGCACCGATGCCCACGAACACACCCGCACACGTGAGCATGTGCTTCCACGGAGTGCATGCATGCACCGATGCCCACGAACACACCCGCACACGTGAGCATGTGCTTCCACGGAGTGCATGCATGCACCGATGCCCACGAACACACCCGCACACGTGAGCATGTGCTTCCACGGAGTGCATGCATGCACCGATGCCCACGAACACACCCGCACACGTGAGCATGTGCTTCCACGGAGTGCATGCATGCACCGATGCCCACGAACACACCCGCACACGTGAGCATGTGCTTCCACGGAGTGCATGCATGCACCGATGCCCACGAACACACCCGCACACGTGAGCATGTGCTTCCACGGAGTGCATGCATGCACCGATGCCCACGAACACACCCGCACACGTGAGCATGTGCTTCCACGGAGTGCATGCATGCACCGATGCCCACGAACACACCCGCACACGTGAGCATGTGCTTCCACGGAGTGCATGCATGCACCGATGCCCACGAACACACCCGCACACGTGAGCATGTGCTTCCACGGAGTGCATGCATGCACCGATGCCCACGAACACACCCGCACACGTGAGCATGTGCTTCCACGGAGTGCATGCATGCACCGATGCCCACGAACACACCCGCACACGTGAGCATGTGCTTCCACGGAGTGCATGCATGCACCGATGCCCACGAACACACCCGCACACGTGAGCATGTGCTTCCACGGAGTGCATGCATGCACCGATGCCCACGAACACACCCGCACACGTGAGCATGTGCTTCCACGGAGTGCATGCATGCACCGATGCCCACGAACACACCCGCACACGTGAGCATGTGCTTCCACGGAGTGCATGCATGCACCGATGCCCACGAACACACCCGCACACGTGAGCATGTGCTTCCACGGAGTGCATGCATGCACCGATGCCCACGAACACACCCGCACACGTGAGCATGTGCTTCCACGGAGTGCATGCATGCACCGATGCCCACGAACACACCCGCACACGTGAGCATGTGCTTCCACGGAGTGCATGCATGCACCGATGCCCACGAACACACCCGCACACGTGAGCATGTGCTTCCACGGAGTGCATGCATGCACCGATGCCCACGAACACACCCGCACACGTGAGCATGTGCTTCCACGGAGTGCATGCATGCACCGATGCCCACGAACACACCCGCACACGTGAGCATGTGCTTCCACGGAGTGCATGCATGCACCGATGCCCACGAACACACCCGCACACGTGAGCATGTGCTTCCACGGAGTGCATGCATGCACCGATGCCCACGAACACACCCGCACACGTGAGCATGTGCTTCCATGGAGTGCATGCATGCAGCGATGCCCACGAACACACCCGCACACATGAGCATGTGATTCCACGGAGTGCATGCATGCACCGATGCACAGCCCTGCTCATGGCTGGTGGAGGGAGGGCTGGCTCTTGAGAGTCCTTTTTCCTCTGGGCCACTTCCTGTCTCTGTCCACACCACCACCAGGTGGACAAGAGCACTATGCATGGTCCCAGGCTTTACTGAACCTTTTGTTTCTGTTTCACAGGCAGGTGTTCCTTTTCCTGGGCTGTTTAAGTTAGCTGTCACACACAGGCTCTGAGGCCTGAGGTGAGCACTGCTGTATCTGGCTCACCCCTTTATGATGTTTCTGCATTTGAGCTGAGTCCTGCATTCGAGCTGAGACCCTGAGGGGTGGAAGGTGTTCTGCTAAGCCACCAGCTACTTGCCACGGAAGGGTACCATGGCCCTCCTTTTCTGTGAGTGACAGGACCCTGCCCAGGAGCGAGGCCCCTCAGCTTTGTCCCAGGCACACTGAGTCTGCTCAGGACAGCAGGGCTCCGAGAAGGAGAATGTACAGGAAGAAGCAGGAGTGAGCTCTGGATTGTTCTCTGGGAGGGGAGGGAAAGCCTTTTGGAAACCACATAACCAGCCCCTGAGGATGCCTCCAGCACCCTGGACTGGACACTGGGTCTCTTGACGAGGCACTGACGCTGGGATCTGCTGCTGTGTTCCGTTGTGCCCTGGCTGGGAGACCCCGGGTGTGATACTTAACCTCCTTGGGCAGTTTGCTCATCTGTACAATTGGGACAATAGCGTTGTCCTAGATACAGGAAGGCAGGATTGCATGACCTGATACACGGAGTGTTTGGATCAGTGCCTGGCTCACGGAAAGGGCCAATGGGGCATTCCGTTGCTGTGTGGCAGCAGCCCTGACATGCTGGGCCCTGGGTGAAAGGTCCTGCTCAACCCTTCCAGGCAGGCCTTTCCCAGGCAGGCCTCAGGGGTGCCTGTCCCCAGGGATCTCCCTCCCCCACCGCCCATTGCATTGGCTTCCAGAGGTGTCTGCAGCTCAAACCCCTTGACATTGGCAGAGGTTCTGGTTTCCCAAGAAGCAGTCACAGTGCAAGGCCACCTTGGATCCTGCAAGGATTTTTTTCCTCATGGAGTGATAGCACAAGGTTTTATGGACAGTGTTTATTTCTTTAAACCCTCTTTAGTCTCCTTCTCCATGTCTGAAGTTTCACTGTGGTACAAATCTGCTCCCTGGGTGGGCTCAATCCTGTCCATGCGTCTTCTGCCAGTTGGCTCCCAAGAGAACAGTTGACACCCAAACATGGTTTCCCCACAGCACGGGGGACTCTCAGCATCAACTTTGGAAACAGGCAGTGCACGTGGAGTCCTCCATACTCCACAGAGGCAGCTGCAGGTCATAGATCTCCCGGGGGAGCCCAGTCCTTCTCCCTCCATCTAATGTTATTAGAATTGGTTTCCCATTAGCCTTCAGTGTGGACTCCCAGCTTCTTTTCTAGTCGCTGCTTCCTGATGGACAGGAGGTTCTGGAGGTGCACACACCTGTTTCTCCTTGCACAGGCCCAGCTTTTGAGCATGACTTTGTTTGCTTAGTGGTAACATGCTCCCATCACCCTGCACTGCTCAGAAGCTATCTGCTTACTTGGCCAGGGCAGGGCAGCGGAGGGGCTGCCAATGGCAGCCTTTGGGATGTAATGCTTGCCTTGGAGGAGGGTTTTCTTGATGGGGTTGGTCTCCTGAGAAAGGGCTGCAAACCACACCATGTGTGCACTCTCTGCTGTCACGGCAAGACCTGCATGTGGAGCCTGCAGACCTCATGGTCTATTTGCTGTGGGGACAGAAACCTGAATGCACTGGATCCTGAAACTCTTAAACAAGGGCTTCCTACCAAGCTGTGCCTTGGAAGGCTGGTTATGTTTGACCCCTTGCCAGGGTGTGAGCTCCCCAAATGTCACGATACCTGAGGCTGTCTCTGGTTTGTAAGCACTACTCCCTCTGGAGAAGCCTGAAGGATGAGCAGCTAGAGGGGCGAACACTCACGGGGGTGACATGGTGGGTGGGACTGACCTGGGTGTGGGTGGACAGAGGACACTCACGGGGGTGACATGGTGGGTGGGACTGGCCTGGGTGTGGGTGGAGGGAGGACACTCACGGGGGTGACATGGTGGGTGGGACTGGCCTGGGTGTGGGTGGAGGGAGGACACTCACGGGGGTGACATGGTGGGTGGGACTGGCCTGGGTGTGGGTGGAGGGAGGACACTCACGGGGGTGACATGGTGGGTGGGACTGACCTGGGTGTGGGTGGAGGGGCGAACACTCACGGGGGTGACATGGTGGGTGGGACTGACCTGGGTGTGGGTGGACGGAGGACACTCACGGGGGTGACATGGTGGGTGGGACTGGCCTGGGTGTGGGTGGAGGGAGGACACTCACGGGGTGACATGGTGGGTGGGACTGGCCTGGGTGTGGGTGGAGGGAGGACACTCACGGGGGTGACATGGTGGGTGGGACTGGCCTGGGTGTGGGTGGAGGGAGGACACTCATGAGGGTGACGTGGTAAATGGGACTGGCCTGGGTATGGGTGGAGGGAGGACACTCATGGGGGTGACATGGTGGGTGGGACTGACTGGGTGTGGGTGGACGGAGGACACTCACGGGGGTGACATGGTGGGTGGGACATGCCTGGATGTGGGTGGGTGCCACATGTGTGGACTCTGGGGCATCCCTCAGGAGGGCACCAGGCTGGAGCCCCCTGACTCTCAGAATTTGCTGTTGAAGGAGTGAGTAGAGAGGCCGATCTCAGCAGAGGCTGGCTTTGCAGTCAGTGTGAGCCTCTGCCTCACAGCTGTGAGGTGGAGCTGATGAGAAAGGTCTTCCCCACCTTGTGGGTCCTCTCCCCTGCCTCCTGCCCCTGCTGGGAAGGCTGCCCTGTGCAGTGGTGCCGAGTCTGGGTGGTGTGAGAGAAGGGAAGCCCCCACCCTCTGCTGCTGCTGGAGGCCCAGGGTGGGGTCTTCATCTGTTGAAATTCAGTCCCATGCTGGACAAACACCTTAGAGGGTCCTTTGGTTCAGAGCGGCCTCCCTATTTATTCTCCAGCAGTGACTGAAGAGCTTGGGGTCTTGACAGGGCATTTGCCTGGTGGTCCTGGCTAAGCTGCATTCCTTTCCCCTGGAAAGGGTGGCGGGGAGTGTGTTGGGGTGGGAGAGGGAGCACTGTGACCCCCATGTAGCCATCCTTGCCCACTCCCTGTGCAGTCTTCAGCTCATCTGATCACAGGGCTTCAAGGGATGAGGGCCACAGCTCTGCAAATTGTCAGAGTGGCAGGTGCTAAGGAGAAGGTTACATTCCTTTGGCACTGCTTGCTCGAATGGGAGCTGGGAACCTAATATTCTGAAAATAAACAAGTTAAAGAAACCAACCAAGATGCCCTGCTGGGCCCAGGAAGGGTCCCATGCCCACTGAGCTCCTGGTGGGGTGAGGGGAGGGTGGAGGTCTGTCTGCCCGGGGCCCTCAGTCTCCACCTCCCACCAGCCCCACTCCTGGTCAGCCAAAGCCCTGTGCAACCATGGGCTCTTATCCCACCAAGGTCAAGGCCCCACTGTTAGGTTGGCCTGGGTAGAGCCTGAGAGGGGCAGCCACCAGCTCTGGCGGGACACCCAGTCACTGGCCACCCAGGCATATGGAGAACTGCAAATGAGTGGTTAAAATCCCACACCTGGGCTTCTCCATCCCAGAGCATGAATGGCTGTGCTCCAGCTGAGACGAGCACTTGGGTGGCAAGAATTGTGCCTTGTCAAAGGCCACTGGAAAGGAGCTTTGAAGTCCCCTCAGGGTTCTAGGGCTGGACAGGGATGAAAGAACCCTAATATGTGGTTATAAGCATCCAGAAGATGTTCATAACTGAATAATTGAGGGCCTCTGGAGGCTGAGGTCAGTGAGTACAAAGTGAAAGGGATTGGCAAAGCAGCCTTGGCTCAGGGCCAGGGAGGACTCTGTGAAGGGATGGCCAGGCGTGAAGGTCATCGGCCAGGGTGGTGGCATCTTACAGTCCCAGGACCCTGGGTCTCAGGAGCACAAGGGTGGAAAGGCCCAGACGGTGGAGAGAGGCAGCCCCCATCCCAGTCTTGGATCCCCCAGTGATCTGCTCTGGGTGGTCAGTCACCTGCCCAGCCTCACTCTTGCTTTGGAAGGTGGGGGGTGAATGCCTGCCTCACGGGACTGTCCTGACAGTGCCTGGCATGAGGCAGGTGCTGGTGGATGGAAGCGTCTCCACTAAGCAGCTGGCCTCAGAGCCCAGGAACCTGCTCAAGTAGGTCCCTCAGGAATGGTTCCAGGCTACAGGTGGGGATGCAATAAACAAAGCTGAAGGCCTTCAGCAAACACAAAGCAAAAAACAAAAAACAAAAAACAAAAACAAAAACAAAAGCAGAAACCAATGTATGGTCCATTCGCTTCTAATATGTTGTTGGAGGCAGGGCTAGGTTGTGTCACTGTATTCCTGGGCTCAGGTGAAGGGGCCTGGGACCAGACTGGGGCCACACCAGTGGGTTTGAAGCACATCTCTGGACAATAGTCTCTGATGATCCTTTCCTTGGCACCAGGGTCCGACCTCTGCCTCCTCTGCCCCTGCCCCTGGGGTAAGATGAGAGTGTTATGTCTTCGGTGAATATAGAAGTTTGGGTCCCGCCCCAGCAGCTATTTGACCTCCCAGGGCCAGTGGTCTCTTCTGTAAGATGGGAGTGATGATGGTCCTTCCTCCCTCCCAGGCTGGTGTTAAGTACTCATCACATGGAAGCCAGGATGAGTTTTGTTCCAAGTCAGGGCAAAATGCCCAATGCCCCAAATGTCTAGGGGCTAGAGGAGGGGTGAGGGATGAAGAGGGCTGGAGTTGAGGGCCTGGCTCTTGCCTTGTGTGGGGAGAAGGGCCTGGCAGAGCCGAGGCCAGGCTGCACATGGGTTCCAGCATGGGGCTCCGGGCAGCTCATGATCACTAATTTCCCTAATAATGATGGTAATAACAATAATCATGGAAGTTCATTTGCTTTTAATGCGTGTGTATATACGACCCGTCATTTTGTGGGAGTCACATTCTTGATTGAGGGTGATTAAATAGTGCTCAGTCATCCTGGGTAGGAGGTGGCTTCTGGCAGGGACAAGGCTGCCCTAGGAAGGCTGTGGCTTGGAGAGGTGGAAGTGTTGACTGATTGGAAACGGGCTATGACGGAGCATGTGTGCACATGTGTGTATGTGCACGTGTATGCACTGCCGCTCAATACTACAATACATATGAGATTCTCAGGCAAAGTCTCCTTCTTTCTTTCCAGCACCACAGGGGCCCTGAAGGCTGGTCCAGATGTGGTCAGAAGTGGGAGAGAGAGCCTGCTGTGGGCTTTGCCATGCACACAGCAGGAGCCCTGGAATATTCCCATGTGTTTAGGGAAGGGTCAGAGACTCTTAAGCCTAGATGGACCAAGGCTGTCAGTCCTGGGAGGTTAGCAAACCGTCAGAAAGAGGAGGTGAGTGTTAGGCCTTGGGGCTTCTTACCACCCTGCTGAAGCCTTACCTGCCCATGCCGGCAGCACTTCCTTCAGGGAAGTAGAATTCTTGCCCAGTGTCGCACAGTTTCTAAGTGGAGGAGCTGAGATTTGAAGCCATGTCTGTAAACTTCTCACACTGTGTCACTCACTTCCTGCAGGGACAGATCTGGCTATAGCAGGTACTAGGAGGCAGCTGGTGACTGGAGGATCTGATGGCAGATGGCAGGGACTGGGATTCTGAACTGAAGGCCAGCTGCTGGGAGACTCCTGCGGGGAAGGGAGGCAGGGTGGGTGGAGCAGGGCCGAGGGGTCACAGCCATAGGAAGAGCAAGCCCTGGGCCACCAGGGTGGCCCCCAGGTGAGTCTGAAGCCAAATCCCAAGTTATGAACTTTTATGGGGTAAACCGTGTCTCCCTGAAATTCATATGTAGACGTCTTAACCTGCAGGACCTCAGAATGTGGCCTTATTTGGAATAAGGTGCTTGCAGGTGTAATTAATTAAGATGGGGTTGTATTGGTGTAGGAGGGTCCCCTAGTGCAATTTGACCGGTATACTTAAAAAAAGGGGAAGGAGGGCCCAGACCCACACACAGGGAGGACACCACGGGAAGGTGAAGGCAGAGAGGGGCTGATGCTTCTTCAAGCTGGCGGAGGGCAAGGGTTGCCAACAAAACCCTGGAGGCTGGGAGAGACATGGAAGAGATTCTCTCTCACAGCCTCTGAAGGAACCAGCCCTGCTCCCACCTTGATCTTGGAAGTCTGGCCTCTGCAGCAGTGAGAGAATAAAGTATGGCTGCTTGAAGTCACTTGGTTTGTGGAGGCTTTGTTACTGCAGCCCCAGGACACAAATACAGTGACCTAGAGCAGCTGTGAGAAGGTTTATCTGGAGATGGGCCCACCTGAAGGGTTGTAGGGGAGCCAGGATATACGCTCCACCTCTGAGCGGGTGCTCTGAGGACTGTGTCAGAGCTCCATGCTGTTCTGTTCTCCTTCTCCTGTGAGGCAGCATGTTCCAGGTGGGGGTGTGTTCCAGGTGGGAGCATATCCAAGCAGGGGGCGTGATCCAGGAGGAGGCATGTCCCAGGAGAGGGGGTGTCCTGGGGGGCTATCCCAGGTAGGCGTATATTTCAGAGGGTGAGTCCCAGGAGGGATATATTGCAGGAGAGGGTGTGTCCTAGAGGCTGTCCCAGTGGGGGCATGTCCCAGAGGGTGTGTCCCAGGAGGGGCGTGTCCCAGGTGAGGGCGTGTCCAAGGGGGGGCATGTTCCAGGCGGTGCGTCCTAGATTGGGGGAGTGTTCCAGGTGGGGGCACACCTGCAACCTGGGTGGCAGAGAAAAGCACAGTGGGCCAGGGCCCCGGCTGCATTTTGGCAAGGATGCAGCAAGAGCAAGATGTCATCTTGATGTCATCAGCCACCAGGTTTGGTGGTTGTCACTGCAACGTGACCCAGCCAGAGCTGACCAATGAAATGCCTGAGGCTCCTCTTGCAGGGTTTGGTGTCAGGATGCCAGGTTATCCCCTGGGAGTCAGCTGCCCCTTGGTCTTCCAGTTCTCATCATAGGCCCAGCTCAGGGCTCCTGCCTCCCAGGCTCAGGCCCAGCACTTTGCCAAAGAGCACCTTCAGTGAAGATTTACTGGGAGAAGGAGGTGGGGAAGGCGGCTCATAGAAGAGGCTGAGGCCATTCCTAACCAAGGCAATTATCCCCAGCCTCTGCGACTGACTTTAATAGCCATGTTATTTATTAATGTGTTAATCAATGCTATCTCCTTGGGTAATTGCATGCACCTCTTACCAAGTAGGCCTCCTTAGGGACCTCTGGGTCTCCTGAGTTGGCAGTTGCTCTGTGCACTGGCCTATTGAAGACTCCCATATGCCCTTGAGGATCCTGATCAGGAAGGGGCTGGGGACAGAAGAAAAATAATTTCCCCAGAAGGGCAGAGGGAAGGCTCTGTTGCATTAAAAAAGGTAATAATTGCCACCCATTTTGGGGGTCTTTGTGTGTGCCAGGCCTGGTCCTAAATGCTTATTTTGTTTAATCCTTGTGCCAAGGGGAAGCAGCTTGGTGGAAGAACAGAGACCCTGGCACCAGATTGCGTGAGCCACCGTGCTGCCTCTTCTGGGCTCTGTGACCTTGTAAAACTCACTCCTCTCTTTCTTCCGTTTCTTCATGTGGAAGCTGGTGCCAGTGATGGCTCCCATCTCACAGGGGTGCTGTGAGGATTCCACAAGTTTATGCCTGTGGAGCGCTGGCTTGGTGTGCTATTGTCCCATTTCCAGATGAGCAGAGTGAGACATGGAGAAGTTCTGTGATTTGCTCAAGGTTCTCTGGCTAGGCAGGGTCCAAGACAGCATTGAACCCAGGCCACTTGGTCCTACAGTCATTTACTCAACCATTACATTTTGAGACTTTAAAAAAGTCAGCACTGCCTTTACTGGGGATGAAAAAGTAGCTCTGCCACGTCGCCTTTGATTCACCTTCATGGCCACTCTTGTCTGTACTGCCTGTCTCTGCCTTCTCTTTCCTGGGTCTCCATGTGGCTCTGTCTCACACATAGGTTCTCCACAAATCCCCTTAGGAACAGTTCTGTTGTGACTTCTGCTGAACCCACTGCCTGGTCCTCATCTCCCTTAACACTCTTTGGGAGGCATTGAAAAGGAGGACGGTTTCCATAAACTAAAAAGACATTTGTGTGTGCAAATCAGCCTCGGCACTTCTCTTACAGGCTGAACAAAATTGAAGACCAGAGGTGCCTCCTTCATAGCCCAAGGTTGAAGATAAATCCTGAAATGAAAGATTACCAAAGATTCATCCAATTTCCTATTCCAAGTCAATCTTCTATCCTTGGATTGTAACCTTGCAGGATCTTGAACTCATATCCTTTCAGGGATCATAGAAGTGAGCCCATCAAACCTGCCATGATAAAGTTGTGGAAAAGTGGGCAATATTGCCAAATGCAAAATATCTGGGCTATATTTTGGTCTGAGATCACCATTTGAGATTCCTGGAAGATAGGGAATGTGGAGGTCAACTCCCACAGGGATGCTGTATAAGACTCCAAGCCCTAAGTCAATGATCTCAACCCTGTGGATCAGCACTCTCCATGTAATGGGGCGTCTTAACCCATTTTGTGCTGCTATAACAGAATACCACAGACTGGGGAATCTACAAAGAAAATAAATTTATTTCTTGGAGTTCTGGAGGCTAGGAAGTCCAAGGATGAGGGGTCTGCATCTGGTGAGGAACTTCTTGCTGTGTCATGTCATGGCTGAAGGCAGAAGAGCAAGAGTTTGAGAAGGAAAGAGAGCAAAAGGGGCTAAACTTGCTTTTAATACAAGCCCACTCCCAAGATAACTAATCCAGCCCCAAGATAACTAACCCACTCCTGAGTTAATGACATTAATCCATGCATGGGGGCAGAATCATATAACCTAATCACTCTTATTAGGCCCCGCCTCTCAACACTGTCACATAGAGGATTAAGTTTCCGACACATGAGCTCTGGGTGGCACATGCAGACCATACCATGGGGGATTGATGAGTATATGGGAGGGACCAGTCATTAATATTTTGGCTGAGAGTTGTGTTTGAGAGCTGAAGCCATGGTCCATCATGACAGGGCACACATAGACCTTTGAATGCTCTGAGAAATGAATATTGAACAGTGTAACTCATGGCAGAAGGTGGAATATTTAAAAGACAGAACTGCCTGGGTCAAGTAAAAGAGTGAACAAACAGCCTGTAACCTGTGACTGGCTCCTCCTCCCTTCCCGTCCCCACGTTTCACCTTTCTCTCTTTCTCTCTTTCCTTCCCTCCTTCCCTCTCTCTCTCCCTTCCTTCCCTCCCTCTCTCTCCCTCTCTCTCTCACTTCCTTCCCTCCCTCTCTCTCCCTCTCTCTCTCCCTTCCCTCCCACTTTCCTTCCTTCCTTCCTTTCACTCTCTTCCTCTTTCTCTCCCTCCCTCCTTCCTTCTTTCTCTCTTTCCTCCTTTCTCTTTCCCTTTCTCTCCCTTCTTCCTTCCTTCTCTCCTTCTTTCTCTGTCTCTCCTTATTTCCTTCTCTCTTTCTCTCCCTCCATCCTTCCTTCTTTCATTCTTTCCTTCCTTCTCTCTCTTTCCTTCATTTTATCCTTCCTTCCTTCCTCCCTCCCTCCCCCAACTCACTCACTCACTCACTCACTCACTCACTCACTCCCTCCCTCCCCTCCCTCCCCTCCCCTTTCCCCTCCCCTTCCTTTCCCTTCCCTTCCTTCCTTCTCCCTTCCCCTTTCCCTTTTCCTTCCTTCTCCCTTCTTTCCTCCCCCCTTGGCCTTCCTGCCTTTTCCCTTTTTTCCTTCTTCTCTTTTCCTTTGGGGCTGATTTGTTCTGAAGCCCAAAACAAAACCTGGGGTTTTTGGTGAACTAAGTGGTTAACCCAAATTGGGGACCCTTTAAGAATCAAGAAAGGGGGGAAATAAGAACCTAAAGAGGTTACTACAAACATGGAAGAAGAAATAAAAATCTTCTTAGTTAAAAAATAAATTCTTTTCCCACAAAAGGAACGGATAGGCCCCAGATGGGTGTTATGGGAGGGCAAATACAAGCTTCCAAAGAATGGATCATTCTAATTATGTCTCAAACAACGGTAGCTAGGAGTATTAATGCTTGATTTTTCATGAGCCTCATTTCCTGAAACCTATAGGTTCAAAGGTAGATTGGCATGTGTTGGAAAGTCTCAAATGTTGTGCAGTTTCTTGGAGTTTTAGCATTAAAAAAGAGAAGTTTTGACCGCGTTAACTTTGAATTTTGTAACAGTTACCAGTTAATAGAGATACTCTATGCATTTATACACACCCTGATTTTATAGGAATGGAGGCATATCTGACACGTGGCTCTGCATACAGGGTTTTTACTTTATGACATATCTTGGACATCATTTTTGAGCATCCTTTTAAAATTTGTTTTTTTAAAAAAATAGCTGCATACTATTCTATTTGTGAATAAGCATAATTTCAATAAGCAGGTGATAATCATTAATGTGATTGATAAACATGAAGGTGATTTCCAGACTTCTGTTAATTAAAAAGGTGCTATAACACTTTCTCCCATTCATCCATAATTCCAGGCATCATGAGTATGTCTGCAGGGTAAATTTCTGGAAATGAAATTGCTGAATCAGACAGTATTTCCATTTATAATTTTGGTATATATTGTTCAATCGCAATTGATGAAGTTTGTACCAATTTATAATCCCAGCAACAAGATGTGAGGACCACTTCAAACTCCACAACTTCACTGGCAGTGCTTTACCAAACTCAGTCTTGGAACATCTGCTGGGTGGAAATGTTATGTTGTTGTAGTTTTATTTTGTTTGTTTTTATCTCTTCTCTTCTTATGACGAGGTTGGTCATGTTTTCATCCATTGAGCCATTCAGTTCCTTTTCTGTGAACTATCTTGTTCTTTAAGGCTATTGTACTTTTTTCTTATTGATTTTTGTAGCAGCTCTTTATTTAATAGAGAAATTAAGTCCGTGCATACGTTAGAAATTGCAGATGTTTTTGTGGTTTATCCTTAGGGAAACAAAACAAAATAAAGCCAAACAAAACAGAAAGTTCTGTTTATGGTTGCTTTTACCCAGAAGAACATTTCGTCTTCTTAACATTTATCTTTAACATTTTAAACGTTAAACATAAATGTGGTTTAACATTTATCTTTTTGTGGCTCTTAGATTTTGTATCTTTGTTAGAAGGGCCTTTCCCCACCCTGAGATGATTCCCTCTTTTCTTTTCTTTTTTTTTTCAAGTCAGGATTTCATCAAATATTTTAATGGTTTTGCTTTCTTTGCCTTCCTCTCTCCCTTGATTTTTCTTTCTTTCTCCCTTTTTCTCTTTCTTTCATTCCATTTAAATCTTTGACCCATCGGGTATTTCTTTTGGTAGAAGGTAGAGGTAAAGCTCCACCCTTCTTTATTTCAGGAGCATTTATATTTAGAGCTACTTCCTACTACACATCTTGACACATTGCCTCTCCCCCTACCTAGTCCCCCACTCACTAGGGCATAAAGCTGACCCCACTACTGCTGCGTTCCCTCCGTCTCCACCCTCACACTCTCGGCTGCCCACGAAGTGACACATTCACCCTCAGCAGGGTCTCCCCTGTCCTTCTGTCTGGGCGGGTGGGCTCTAGGATGCAGGATTGGGGTCAGCAGAGAGCAGGGCTGATGCGGAGATCACCAGGAAAGCCAGGCTCTTGGAATTTTCCTTTCCCATATCGGACATAGAAGGCAGCTACTGCAGACAAGGCATCCCGGAGGGACTTGGCCCAGTGACTTCCTTCCCCTCTTGCGCCTGCCCCTCCCAGCTTCCAGGGAGTGCAAGCTGTCTCTCTCGCTCTGTCTCGCTCTCTCGTTCTCCTTTGGCTTTTGCAAGTTCTTCATTCATGGTCAGGACAGCACCAATAAACTTTGCCCAGAGGATCAGGGAAGGCTTCCAGCTCCTTGATATTTACCAAGCAGAATGTCCCTAATGCCAAATGAAAACACTCAGCAATTAGATTTCAAATTACCCCTTGAGCCCTCTGTCAACGTTAGGTAGGATCCAGCGCATCCAGAGACTGGCATCCGTCTTCTTTATCCTCTGGCCCCTTGGATGCCGCCTCGCTGCCTGCTGATGCACTGGGGGTCCTGTGGTCCCTATGCCGTCGCCCCCTCCTGTCTCCTAGCAACACTTTCCAGCAGCCTCCCTCCGCAGGGCACTCCCACCTCTCCGGAGCAAGTCCCCGCTATGGTGATTATCTTGGCAGAAGCAGGGCCGGCACTGTCCAGACCCTATACAGGCTGTGAGGAGCTGTGGGGACCCTAGGAGGGGGTCACATTCCTGGTGTCCTGTGGCCTGGATTTGCCCCTGCAGCCAACAGGATACAGGGTGTTCAGACAGTGCATTATTCACCTTATCTCCCTGGTCTTGGACGCATTAATCATTTTCCCACTGATGTGTCAGCTCCTGCCGGTTCCTGCCTCTGTGAGTGCAGGACCCGGAGGCTCAGGTGCTCCAGGAGGAGGGAGCTCAGTTTTCCTGCCTTCCTGTGGACTCACCCCCCAGGAACATGGGCAGGCACTCTACTGCTGACTAGCTGGGTGCCCTCACACGTAGACTCAGTTTCCTCATCTGCAACCTGTGGATACTTAGAGTCTTAGGGCTGTTATGAAAAGGAAATTATACAATACTGGAAGGTGACGACACTGATCGTTGGCTCTCAGTCAGCCGTTTTCACAGGAGCCAGAAGTGACTGCTCTCAGGGGTCCCAGGAATGGGGTCAGACCTCTGCCTAGTGGTTGTCAGTACCCTGGAGAAGAACAGAGGGCCAGGATGCCCTGGGAAGAGAAGGACCTGCCTGACTGCAAACCCTCTGTGAGATTTGGGGTCAGATGGCATGGGTTCAAACTCTACCCAGCCACTTAGCAGTTGAGTGACCTGGAACAAGTGACTAAACTTCTCTGAACTTGTTTTATTACACGCAAAACAAGGATAATCGTGCCTGCCTGCAAGGTTGCTGTCACGGCCAGAAAACACTCATCCTGGGGCCTGACACACAGTCAACACCCAAGAAAAGGCGGCTGCCTTCATGAAGGTGCCCCGTCACTCTGCCCACGTGGGAGGCCCCCTTCTGCAGAAATCACCCACACCACCTCTGTGGGTGTTCTGGGGTCACGCCGAACTTTAACATCTGAATCCCAGTCCTGATTCCCACAGACATTTCCCCAGCACCTAGAGTCAGCCTCCTTGCATGAACCCGATGCCTGAGATCTTTTCTCTGGAGATTGTTGGGGAAACCGATTCTTACACCCGTAAGGACCTTTCTGACTCTGGAGTCATTCCGGCTTTTATGGCTTTTTGTGACTGGCAGCTCCTTCCTCCAGCTCTGGTTCCTCAATGGCCCAGCCCATCAAGTGGAGTCCCTGGGGCTATCCTGGCTGGTTTCTCCGCCAAGTGGGTGTATGTCAGCCTGTGCACACCTCTGCACCCTTGCAGGCACAGGTGTCTAGCTGAGAATCCCCTCTCTAAGCCCCTCTGTCAACTCGAATTCCATATTTTCCTGTAAGACCCAGCCTATGCCCCGCTCTGTCTAGAAAGCTCTCTTGCTGAGTCATGTGGGCAACTACCCTCCCACTTCTCCTTCCCCCTTCCCTGTGTGCCCAGAACAGGGCAACGTGCAGAGGGGCTGCATCGGGGGAAGGGTAGGGGCTGCTGAAGCACCAGACCATTGCACCGTGCTAATCTGTTCCCATAACCCTGCCCTGTGTCAGGGTCACTGTTACTCTCTCCTTGCCTGACTTTATCAAAGAGGAACCTGGAGATGGGAGTCCAGTGTTCTCTCCAGCTAACGAGCTCAGGGTCTGGATTGGAACTCAGGTCTGTTTGACTCCAAGGTCATGGCTGCTCATAAGGATACCTGGGGGCTTTCCTGGGCCACCCTGCAACCTGATCTCACTCACCGTGTGGTGCCTCCCTTCTGCCTGGTGGGGTCCGAGAGTAAGTCCCTACCCCTGTGTTCTGCACCCTCCCATTCTGTCCTCAGGCCTGGAGTGGGCTTGGGGTGAGGAAGACCAGGTCTCCAACTGAAAAGACCCCTGCCCTTTCTCCTTCTAAGATCCAGTGGGGATCCCGTTTTGCACCCCTAGTGCCCACCCTGCTCTCATACTTGTTGTGTTCTCTTTGACCTTCAGCCGGAGGTGGCCCGGAGTGTGTGGCAGCCGCCCAGGCTGGCTGAGCACTCTGTGATAGGAAAGGTGACCCGAGCTGTCCCGAGCCTCCTCGTCTTCCCCCAGGCCCCGCTGGCTGCTAGATTAATGGTGTGTGTGCAGAGCGCTAGGTGGATCACTCATCCGGCACAGCCGGTGCCTGTGGCATCAGGGACAAAGTCCGTCTCCCAGGCTCCGAGCCCCTCAGACCTGCAGAAGATGGGGGGCTCTGATTGTTTGGGCCTCACACAGACCTCTCTCCCCAGCCGGGCTGGCAGAGCTGGGGACCATCAGTCCTTCCACCTCTCCTTCCAAAAGCCAATTACGCCCAGACAAACCCCAGCCTTCATGCTTGGGTTAATTACTGAGTTCTCCAGACATAAAGACTTTTGTTTTTTTACTGCCTGGATGCTCTAGAGAGTTTATTGATTATCTGATTCATTCAGACTGGAGATGCTGCTTCAGCCTGGAGCAAAGTGAGGAGGTGGCCACAGAGTTTGGGTCCCAGGACCAGCTCCTCATCCCAGCACTACAGCCCACCAGAAATGCGGTGACTTCAGCATCAGGGAAGGGGGTCTTCAGAGGGACCCTCTTGCTCACGAGAGGCAGGAGGGTGCAGTAGTGAAATGCGGGGTCAGGGCTGAGCTTCCTGGTCAAATCCCTGCTCCACCCCCACCAGTGGGGAATACTTGGAAGTCACCCTCGCCTCTCTGAGGCGCCAAGGCCCTTCCCTGGGGGTCCTCCCAGCTTTGGTTAACCAGTGCTGTCACCTCCTCCTGCCTGATAGCTGCTTCAACCTGCAAATGCGTAATCCTCCTCCTGCTCCCCACGTCCATCTTATAAACCCTGGTGTTCCACTGGACCATCCCATCTCATTGCCTGAAATACTGTACCAGCCCCTCCCTGGGCCGAGGGCCCTAATCCAGCCTCCCTGACCACATTCACCACCCGTTCCCAGCTGCCTGGCCAGCCTTCCTGCCAGGCTCTCTGTTTTGGCTGAGCTGCCCTTCCTTTCCCACATTCTCTCCTGCCAGGTCTGTGGCCCATTTAGACTTTGCAAGTCATCTCAGCTGCACCGCAGACCAAGGACACCTGCATTGAGTCCTCCAGGGAAGGTGGGCAGCCCTGAGTGAGACTGGAGGTTCCGGGAGGGCAGGACAGTCACTCTCTTGCTCACTGCAGTTTCTCAGGGGCCTGGAGGAGCTCCCAGCACAGAGTAGGGGCCAGCAAGGCTGGATGAGTCATCAAGAGCGTAAACATGAGACATTACCTCGGTGGGGAAGTGGTGACCTAAGCCGTGGAAAACACGGGCTTTAGTTTGACCACGGGAGGGTTTTGGACTTGAGGAATCCTTCAGATGCAGTTCATTTTACGGCAGGATTTGAGCACTGGGGTGCAGGTGGCTAGAACCGGGTCCTAGTCCCGAGGGGTCCCAGTAAGGCGGAGTAAGGGGAAGGGCTCTGTAGAGATTAGACCAGATGCTATGGGAACCAAAGGCAAGGCATGGCCAGAGGCGCCCAGGTGAGCTGGGGGTAGAAGCTGGATGTCTTAGCAGGTGCCCAGCTGTGCTGTTTCTGCTGGAAGCCCCTGAAAGTCCCCTCTGGAAGTGGATGTGACTCTCTCCCTACCTAACAGAAGCCTCTGGTCCCTGGCAGGAGTGGGAACCCTGGAGTGTACGCATGTGGCTGAGCCTGCGTGAACGAGTTCCAGGAGGCAGCAGAAGGCAGTATCAGTGTGGCCAACAGCCAGGGGACTGTGTGGGTTCCCACGACTGTGGCAAGTGCTGGCTCTAGCCACCCGGGACATTCCATTTGCAGTCTTGTCTCCCCTTCCCCATCAAAGCCTTTACTTCCTTCCTCCTCCCCAGGCTCTGGCTCCCAGTGGGTGCTCCTGGAGGTTGTGGCTGCCCAAGTGTCTTCTGGGCAGCTGTCATTCTTGGCTACATATTTTGCTGTCTGTTCCCAAATAAAACTTGGGGACAGGTAGAGTTTTGGTGTGTGGGGTGGGAAGGGAGCATTTTCTGTGGCAACTGTGTGTTAGTCTGTTCTCACCTGCCAATAAAGACATACTTGAGACTGGATAATTTATAAAGAAAGGAGCTTTAATTGGCTTACAGTTCTGCAGTGTTGGGGAGGCCTCAGAAAACTTACAATCAAGAAGGAAGGGGAAGTAAACATGTCCTTCTCACATGGCAGCAGGAAGGAGAATAATAACAGCAAAGAAGGATAGAGGGAAGCCCCTTATAAAACCATCAGATCTTGTGAGAACTCACTATCACAAGAACAGCATGAGGGTAACCACCCCCATAATTCAGTTACCTCCCACCGAGTCCCTTGTATGATGCATGGAGATTATGGGAACTACAATTCGAGATGAGATTTGGGTGGGGACAAAGCCAAACCATTTCAAAATGGAAAGCTGAATTGGGATGACCTTGAATAGTGAAGTGCCCTCCCCACTCCCTGCCCTTTGGGGTGAAGACTCCCTGATCCCACAGGATGAGAGCGAGTGGCATCTGGATGCAAAGGTGTCTCCACTTTGGGCCCTCCCCTCCATCCCTGGGTCAACATCCTCAAGACAAGGTCTTGAGGCCTCTTGCCTGTCCTCCAGCTCAGGTTCCAATGTCTCCTCTGTTTCTGGCCTACTTCTCAGGCTCCCAGAAGGCAGGGTCTCAGGCCTCACGGGGGCAGGACCCAGCACAGTGTCTGCTGTGTCTGTTGCCCACCCAGTGAGAATCCCAGTGGGAATCCTCAGAAGTCTGCTGACACCTTTGGTTGAGGCCTTTTTTTTTTTTTTTCTTTTTTCTTTTTTCTTTTAATTTTTTTCAATTTTTTATTATACTTTAAGTTCTAGGGTACA
>NW_016817547.1:0-6792 GCF_001698545.2 Rhinopithecus bieti
CTCCCCCTCCCTCCCTCCCTCCCTCCCTCCCTCTCTCTCTCTCTCTCTCCTCTCTCTGTCTCTCTTTCTTTCAAGCCAGGCTCCTGTTTTGTAGTTTTAGTAGACACGTGGATTCCCCGTGTTAGCAAAGCTGGTCTGACTCTCCTGACCTCGTGATCCACCGTCCTCTGAATCTCAATGTGCTGTGGTTACAGGCGTGATCCACCACGCATGGCCTGCTGTAGTCTTTTGTGGCTTCACCCCTCCCTCCCATCCACCTACTGTCACCATGCTTTCCAACCAACCTGGATTCTGCTCCCACTTTATCGCCGTCCTACACCCATGCTGCAGCCGGGGACGTCCTCTTGGGGAGCCGCCATGAAAGCAACACAGGGCAGAAGCCTCCCCCCACTTCTGCCTCGCCGCCACCATGCCAGGAGCCCAGGTCCATCCTGGGAGGGCAGGGGGCCAGACCATAAAGGCCCTGGCGCATGTTCCCTGCCGTTCGTGCCTGCCTTGCCGCTCCTGGAATGCTCAGGAGTTTCGAAGCACTCATCGGGTGCTGCTGCAACATTCCAAATTGGGAGAAGGGTAGGGCAGGGGTAGCGGGTGCCACACACATCAGCCAAGACCTCCGCTCTAGAACGTAGGTGCTGTTTTATCTGGGGACAGGACATTGTTTTGCCAGCCACCAGGAAAACAGTCACTGTGCACCCGGATTCCCATTGCCACCATCTTCGTGTAAACTCCAGTCCCGAGGATATGCCAGAGAGAACCAGGCCTCAGGTACCATGGGCATGCCCAATGCCACGGCTCCTGCCAAATGGGCAGGGTCACTCTCCAAATCAAGGGGCCCACTGCACCTCACCAGGGGCACAGGGAGGTGCCAGCAAAGGAAGGACCCTATGAAACCCACCTCCAAAGCAAGCAATTAATCCAAGATAAAACCGGTCTCAGTGTTCCTTTACTCTTCTCGAATAGACGGCCTGGCCACCCTGTTCTGTCCCAGCCCAAGCCCCCTCCATCCTATCCCAGCCTGCTCAAAAGGGCCCTGCCTACTGGAGCAGGTTGCTCCCTCTCCAAGTCTCTATCACTCTTGCTCTGTTGGTCCCTCACCCTCTCTCTTCTGGGTTTGCCCCTGCACCTCACGTTCCTTCTGTTGCCTCCCCTCTGTCTCTCTGTCTCTCTCCATTTCTCTGTCCCTCTCTCTTTCTCAGTCTCTCTGTCTGTCTCTTTCCCTCTCCCCCTCCCCTGTCTCTCTCGACTGCTGTCTCTCTCTGTCCTTCGGTTTCAATCTCTCCAGCCATCTCTTCCTTACTCTCCTTCAAACGATTTTCGTGTGTATGCATGTGTGTGTGTGTGTGTGTCTGTACGTGTTTGTGCACATATGTGGGTTCCTGTGAGCCCAGGTGTGTCTGTGTGTGCGGCTATGGAATTTCTCCTGGTGGTGATGGGGTGTAACTGGATTTCTGTTAGCATCTCTCGCTAGTAATCAGGCTGCCGGCTCTACTGCCAGCCCGGGGACAAGCAGGGCCATCCCTCAACCCCCAAACCCCCACGCCGTCTTGCCCACCGGCTGGGTCTTGGTCCTGACAAGTGACCGTGGTGGGGACGTTGTGAGGAAAAAGCCACCCGGTAGAGCCAGCTGTTCACCCTTGGCCAGCCCTGATGGCTCTGGGTGGATGGAGCAAGAGGGGGCCTCACAGGAGCTCCTGAGTGGTCTGGGATCAAAAAAAATATCTCGGCGACAGGATGGAGCACCGGACAGGTCCCAGGATCGTGGGCCCTGGGCCCTGACACCTATGATCACTCCCTGTTCCAAGCGGGCCTGTTTTGGTGGAAGCTCAGCAGCTCAGGAGCCAGGGGAAGGCCACGGGTGAGTGGCTCAGGGGTCCCGATACTAGCCTGGAGGCCCCGGCTGGTGGTGCCAGCTGGAAGCTGGCAGGCATGACTGGGCCAGGATCTTGTGGCAGCCAGGGGCCTCTGCCAGCGTCTACGGCCATACCACCCTGAACATGCCCGATCTCGTCTGATCTCGGAAACTAAGCAGGGTAGGAACTTGTTAGTACTTGGATGGGAGACTGCCTGGGACTACCAGGTGCTGTAGTCTTTTTTGCTTTCTTTCTTGTCTTTCTTTTCTACCTTCCTTTCTTTCCTTCTCTCTCTCTTGTTTCTTTCTTTTCTTTCTCTCCCTTTCTTTTCTTCTTTCTTTCTTACTTTCTTCTTTTTCCTCTTTCTTTTCATTCTTGCTTTCTCACTTCTCTTTCTTTCCTTCTTTCTTTCCTTCCTTCTGTCTTTCTTTTTTCTTTCTCGCTTTCTTTCTTCTTTCTTTTCTTCTTCCTTTCTTTTCTTTATTTCCATCTTTCTTCCTCTCTCTTTCTTTCTTATCTTCTTTCTTTCCTTTCTCTCTTTTTTCTTTCTTCTTTCTTTAATTATTTCTTTCTTTCTTTCTCTCTCTCTTTCTTTTCTTTCTTTCTTTCTTCTTTCATTCCTTCTTTCTTCCTTTTCTTTCTTTCCCATTTCTTACTTTCTTTCCTTCTTTCTTTCTTTTTCTCTTTCTTTCTGTCTTCTTTTTTCCTTCTTCTTTCCTTCCTTCTTTCCTTCTTTTCTTTCTTTCTCTCTTCCTTTCTTCTTTCCATCCTTCTTCCTTTCTTCTTTCCATCCTTCTTTCTTTCTTTTCTTCCTTTCTCTTTCTTTCTTTCATCATTCCTTCCTTCCTTTCCCTCTTTCCTTCCTTCCTTCCTTCCTTCCTTCCTTCCTTCCTTCCTTCCTTCCTTCCTTCCTTCCTTCTTTTCTTTTCTTTTCTTTTCTTTTCTTTTCTTTTCTTTTCTTTTCTTTTCTTTTCTTTTCTTTTCTTTTCTTTTCTTTTCTTTTCTTTTCTTTCTTCCTTTTTCTTCCAGATGGAGTCTTGCTCTATCACCCAGGGTGGAGTGCAGTGGCGTGATCTCGGCTCACTTCAAGCTCTGTCTCCCAGGTTCACGCCATTCTCCTGCCTCAGCCTCCCCAGCAGCAGGGACTACAGGTGCCGGTCCCCAAGTCGGGCTCATGTTTTGTAGTTTTAGTAGAGGCGGGGTTTCACCGTGTTAGCAAGGCTGGTCTGAATCACCTGACCTCGTGATCCACCCTCCTCAGAATCCCAATGTGCTGTGGTTACAGCCGTGATCCACTGATCCCAGTCTGCTTTAGTCTTTTGTGATTTCAACCATCCCTCCCTTCCCCCTACTGTCGCCATGCTTCCCAACTTCCCTGGACTCTGCGCCCACTTTATTGCCTGCCTACAACACCACCGCAGCCGGGGACATCCTCTTGGTGTCCGCCACCAAAGCACAACTGGGCAGCAGCCTCCCACCACTTCCGAATCGCTGCCACTATGCCAGCAGCCCGGGTCCATCCCGGGAAGTCAGGGGGCCAGTCCATGAAGGCGCATGCGCAGGTTCCCTGGTGTTCATGCAGCCTTCCCGCTCCTGGAACGCCCAGGAGATTCAATGCACTCATTGGGCGCCGCGGCAACCTTCAAACCAGGGGAAGGGGCAGACAAGGGCAGCGGGTTCCACATGTGCCAGCAAAGACCTCTGCTCCCGAACGCAGGGGCCGCTTTTTGCCGGGGAAGGACAGTGCTTTGCTAGCCACCAGGAAAACAGTCCCTGTGCACCCAGATTCCATTGCCACCAACTTCGTGTAAATTGCAGCCCCAAGAACATGCCAGAGATCCAGGCCTCAGGCACCGTGGGCACGCCCAGTTCCACGGCTCCTGCCAAATGGACGGGTGCACTCTGCAAATCTAGGGGCCCAACGCACTGCACCAGGCGCACAGGGAGGTGCCAACATAGGAAGGAGCCTACGAAACCCAACTCCAAACAAGCAATTAACCCATCTCAGAGCTCCATTGCTCCTCTGGAATGGACAACTTGGTTACCCTGTTCTGGCCCAGTCCATGCCCCCTCCACCCTATCCCAGCCTGCTCAAAAGGGCCCTGCCTACTGGAGCAGTGCGCTCCCTCTCCAAGTCTCTATTGCTCTTGCTCTGCAGCTACCTTGCCCTCTCTCCTCTGGGTTTGCCCCTGCACCTCATGCTCCTTCTGTCACCTTCCCTCTGTCTCTCTGTCTCTCTCTCTTTCTCTGTCCCTCTCTCTTTCTGTTTCTCTCTGTCTATTTGTTTCCCTCTTCCCCTCCCCTGTCTCTCTGACCACTGTCTCTCTCCATCCCTCAGTTTCAATCTCTCAATCCATCTCTTCCTTGCTCTCCTTCAAGCTGTTTGCGTGTGCGTGTGTGTGTGTGTTTGTGTGTGTCTGTGCGTGTTGCATGCATGTGTGGGTTCCCGCGCTCGAGTGCCCAGGTGTGTCTGTTGTGCAGTTGTGGATTTTCTCCTGGTGGTGGTGTGGTGTGACTGGGTTTCTCTCAGCAACTCTCAACAGAGATCAGGCTGCCGGTTCTAGTGCCAGCTTGGGGAAAACAGGGCCATTACCCAACCCTCAACCCCCATGCCCTCTTGCCCACTGGCCAGGTCTTGGTCAGAACAAGTGACTGTCGTGGGGGCATTGTGAGAAAAAAGTCATGCGCCTTGAACGGCTGTTCACCCTTGGCCAGCCCTGACGGCTCTGGGTGGGTAGAGCAAGAGGGGGCCTCACAGGAGCTTCTGAGCGGCCTGGGATCCAAAAGAATATCTTTGTGACAGGGCTGAGGACAGGATGGGGTCCCAGGATTCTGGGCCGAGGGCCCTGATGCCTCGGAGCACTCCCTGTTCTGAGCCGGCCCGACGTGGTGGAATCTTGGAATCTCGGGAGCTGAGGGAAGGCCATGGGCGAGGGGCTCAGAGGTCCTGATTCGAGTCTGGCGGCCCTGGGCTGGTGGTGTCAGCTGGAAGCTGGTGGGCATGGCTGCACAGACCTCTTGGGGCAGCCAGGTGCCTCTGCCAGCGTGTATGGCCATACCACCCTGAACGTGCCTGATCTTATTTGATCTCGTGAAGCTAAGCAGGATCTGGCCTGGTTAGTTCTTGGATGGGAGACCACCTGGAATTCCCAGGTGCTGCAGGCCTTTCTGCTTTCTTTTTTGTCTTTCCTTTTCACCTTCCTTTCCTCTATTCCCTCCCTCTCTCTTTTCTTTCTTTCTTTCTTTCTTTCTTTCTTTCTTTCTTTCTTTCTTTCTTTCTTTCTTTCTTTCTTTCTCTCTCTCTCTCTTTCTTTCTTTTTTTCTTTCTTTCTTTCTCTTTCTTTCTTTCCTTCTTACTTTCTTTTTTCTTTCTTTCCTTCTTTCTTTTCTGCCTTTCTTTCTCTCTCTCTCTTTCTTTCTCTCTCTCTCTCTCTCTCTTTCTCTCTCTCTTTCTCTCTTTCTTTCTTTTTCTTCCAAACAGAGTTTCTCTCTGTCACCCAGGCTGGACTGTCGTGGCATGATCTCAGCTCACTGCAAGCGCCCCCTTCCGGGTCCACGCCATGCTTCTGCCTCAGCCTCCCAAGCAGCTGGGACTACACATGCCTGCCACGTGTCCGGCTCATGTTTTGTAGTTTTACTAGAGACAGGCTTTCAACATGTAAGCCAGGCTGGTCTGGATCTCCTGACCTCATAATCCACATGCCTTGGCCTCCCAAAGTGCTGGGATTACATTCATGATACACCGCGCCTGGCCTTCAGTATGCTTTTGTGGCTTTCCCCCTCCCTCCCTTTCCCCTACTATCGCCATGCTTCCCAACCTCCCTTGACTCTGCTCTCCCTTTATCGTGCCCCTATACATCCGACGCAACTGGGGAACTCCTTCTGGGTGTGCGCCACTAAAGCACCACCTTGCAGCAGCATTCCACCACTTCCACCTAGCCCCCGCCACACCAGGAGCAGGGCTCCAGCCTGGGAGTGCAGCGGGCTGGACCCCAAAAGCACAGGCCCGGGGGTTGACATTGTGAGAAGAAGGCCACGTGCCACTGGTCTGCCTTTTTGCCCTTGGCCAGCCCTGACGTCTCTGGCTGGGTGTGGCAAGAGGGGGCTTTTCAGGAGCTCCTTAGCAGCCAGGGATCCAAAAGAATACCTCCGTGACAGGGCGGAGGAGCAGACAGGGTCCCAGGATCGTGGTCCATGGGTCCTGACCCCTCGGAGCACTCCCTGCTCTGAGCAGGCCTGACATGATGGAAACTCGGGAGTTCGGGAGCCGGGGAAAGTCACGGGTGAGCGGCTCAGGTGTCCTGATACGAGCCCGGCATCCCTGAGCTGGCGGTGGCAGCTGGAAGCTGGCGGGTATAGCTGGGCAGGGCTCTTGGGGCAGCCAAGCGCCTCTGCTGGCATCTACGGGCATACCAACTGAACCTGCCCGATCGCTTCTGATCTCGGAAGCTTAGCAGTGTGGGGCCTGGTTAGTACTTGGATGGGAGACCGCCTGGGAATAACAGGTGTTGTGGGCTTTTTTGTTTTCTTTCTTTCTTTCTTTTCTACCTGCCTTTCGTTCCTTCTCTCTCTCTGTCTCTTCTCTCTTTCTTTCTTTTCTTTCTCTCTTTCCTTCTTTCTTTCTTTCTTTCTTTCTTTCTTCTTTCTTTCTTTCTTTCTCTCTCTTTCTTTCTCTCTCTTTCTTTCTCTTTCCTTCTTTTTTCTTTCCTTTCTTTCTTCTTTCTTTTCTTTCATTTTTTATTTCTCTTTCTTTTCTTCTTTCTGTCCTTCTTTCTTTCTTTTCTTTCATTCTCTTTCTTTCCTTCTTTCTTCTTTCTCTCTCCTTCTTTCTTTCTTTCTCTCTTTCCTTCTTTTTTCTTTCATTTCTTTCTTTCATCTTTCTTTTCTTTCATTCTTTTTTTTTTTATTATACTTTAAGTTCTAGGGTACATGTGCATAACGT
>NW_016817548.1:0-1350 GCF_001698545.2 Rhinopithecus bieti
CCAGTGGTTTACACTTGTAATCCACAGCACTTTGGGAGACGCAGACGGGTGAATTGCTTGAGCGGAGGAGTTTGAGACCAGCCTTGGAAACATGGTAAAACCCCATCTCTACTAAAAAATACAAAAAATACAAAAATTAGCTGGGCGTGGTGGCATGTGCCTGTAGTCTCAGCTGCTCAGGAGGCTAAGGTGGGAGAAGCACCTGAGCCCAGGAAGTCGAGGCTGCAGTGAGCTGTCCCACCATTGCACTCCATCCTGCCTAGAAAAAAAGAATTTGATGTGTCAAGGGCTATTTTCTAGCAGAAATAACTTACATTAAAATGATTTTACACTGAGCCAGGCACTTTGGGAAGCCAAGGTGGGCGGATTGTGTGAGCTCAGGAGTGTGAGACCACCCTGGGCAACATGGTGAAACTCCACCTCTACTAAAATACAAAAAATTAGCTGGGCCTGGTGGCACACACCTATAGTCCCAACTACTTGGGAGGCTGAGGCACAATAATCTCTTGAGCCCTGGAGGCAGAGGTTGCAGTGAGCTGAGATTGCACCACTGCACTCCAGCTTGGGCTACAGAGAGAGACTCTGTCTCAAAAAAAAAAAAAAAAAAAGAAAGAAAAAAAAGAATTATTTTACACTGTGAAGCTGGGGTAAATAGGGCAGAGAGTTGCTAAAACACATTTGTACACAGACAACAGAAGAAAGACATGACAGTGTAAATAATTATTATAGGCCAGGCACGGTGGCTCACGGCTGTACTCTCAACACTTTGGAAAGCCAAGGGGGGCGCGGATCACGAGATTAGGAGTTCGAGACCAGCCTGGCCAACATGGTGAAACCCCATTTCCACTAAAGATACAAAAAATTAGCCAGGCGTGGTGGTGAGCACCTGTAATCTCAGCTGCTTGGGAAGCTGAGGCAGGAGAATTGCTTAAACCCAGGAGGTGGAGGCTGCAATGAGCTGAGATCGCGCCATTGCACTCCAGCCTGCGCAACAAGGCAAGACTCCATCTCAAAAAAATAATGAATAAAAATAAAAATAAATAAATAGGCTGGGCACGGTGGTTCATGCCTGTAATCCCAGCACTTTGGGAGGCTGGCGCAGGAGAATTGCCTGAGGTCAGGAGTTCGAGACCAGCCTGGCCAATGTGGTGAAACTCCAACTGTACTAAAAAAAATTTAATTTAATTTAAAAATAAATAAATAAATAGGCTGGGTGCGATGGCTCATGCCTGTAATCCCAGAACTTTGGGAGGCCGAGGTAGGCTGATCACCTGAGGTCAGGAGTGCCTGACCAGCCTGGACAACATGGTGAAACCCCGTCTCTACTAAAAATACAAAAATTAGGTCGGG
>NW_016817549.1:0-1023 GCF_001698545.2 Rhinopithecus bieti
GCAATCTGAAAATGGATACTTGAGAGTACTTTGAGACATATGGTGACAAAGGAAATATCCTCATATAAAACTAGAAAGAAGCTCTCTGAAAAACCACTTTCTGATGTGCTAATTCATCTCACAGAGTTTCACGATTTTCTTCATGGAACAGTTTCTTAGCAGTGTTTTTAGTGAACCTGAGAAGGGATATTTTGGATCTCATTGAAGCCTGTGTTTACAAATTAAATATCCTCAGATAAAAACTAGAAAGAAGCTTTCTGGTAAAGCTCTTTGTGATGTGTGAATTAATCTCACAGAGTAAAACCTTTCTTTTCCTGGAGCAGTTTGTTAACACTCTTTTCATGGAATTTGCAATGGCATATTCCGGAGCCCTTTGATAACTACAGTAAAAAGTGAACATTCCTCAGATAAAAACTAGAAAGAAGCCTTCTGAAATACAGCTTTGTGATGTGTGAATTCATCTTACAAATTCATCTTACAGAGTTTCACCGTTCTTCTCATTGAGCATTTTGATATCACAGTTTTCGTGCAATCTGCAATATGATATTTGGGAGTGCATTGAAGCCTACGGTGACAAAGGAAATAGCCACAGATAAAGTCCAAAAAGAAGCTTTCTGTAAAACTGCTTTGTGATACGTGAACTCATTTCACACAGTTAAACTGCTCTTTTCATTTAGAAGTTTGATAACACTTTTTTCGATTAATCTGCTATGGGATATTGGGGAGCGCATTAATTAATATGGTGAAAAAGGAAATATACTCAGATAAAAACTAGAAAGAAGCTTTCTGAGAAGCACCTTTGTGATACGTGAATTCATCTCACAGAGTTACACCATTCTCTTCATGTAATAGTTTGGTAGCACTGTGTTTGGGGAATCTGAGAAGGGATACTGTGGGTCACATTGAAGTCTATGGTGCAAAGGAAATATCAATTAAAAAATAGAAAGAGGATTTCTGATAAACTACTTCATCATGTGCGAATTCATCTCACAGAGTTACACTGTGGTTTTCATTTAGCAGTTT
>NW_016817550.1:0-233 GCF_001698545.2 Rhinopithecus bieti
CATTTTCTCAGAAAGCTTCCTTCTGTTTTTATCTGAGGATATTTCCTTTTTCATCGTATGTCTCAACTTGCTCCCAAATGTCATTCTGTAGATTCCACAAAAACTGTCTTAGCAAACAGCTCCATGAAAATAAAGGTGTTATTCTGAGATGAGTACACACATCACAAAGAAGTTTCTCAGGAAGATTCTTGCTGGTTTTTATCCGATTATATTTCCATTGTCACCCTAGGCCT
>NW_016817551.1:0-1022 GCF_001698545.2 Rhinopithecus bieti
ATAAATAAATAAATAAGCCGCTTTCTTTTTTCAGAGTCTCAGAGCCAGTTAAATTTCTGTGTTTCCGAATGTAATCTAGAGAGGTTCACACTGCAGATTGTTTGTGAACTTTCTAAAGAAATACACAAAGAAAGCATCCCATACTCTTATTCCCCCTTTGGAAGTAGCCCTGATTGAATAAAAAAACAGAAAGGATGTTCCTTGCTTTTGCATTCCTCTTCTCTTTTCTGAGTCTAGTGACCAACCTAGTTTTCCCCTGTGATTGCAAGTCAAACTTTCACCCACAGTTCCAGAGGAGATAGACAGCAGGACAAGTAATGTTTACCTGCACAGGCTTTTGCTCTCCACTGGTGATTCTTTGTTGACTTCCTCAGCCTATTGAACCAGGAAGATTCCCAAAGTAACTTGGGAACCTAAAAAATGATAACATAGTCATTGGCCTCGAGCACAACACTCGTGTAGAGTAAGAATTTTAATATGATTTTTGGCTTCCCTTGCTGTAGGCTAGAGAAACATTGAAATTCCAGGAAATGAGATCTATTGACTTTGAAACACAAAATTCCCTTTTAGTTTAAATGTCAGTGCTGCTTGATGAAGAATGTGTGCCTCAAAACATGTAAAGCTTATACGGCTGGCTGTCATAAGACAGCACTTAGTTAGGATATATCTCTCAAAGGCACCCTCTTTCTGATTATTGAAACTGGAAATTTTGTGTATACAGATAGGGCACAGAGTCTTATTATTGTTAGAGAGACATAGGAGAGAGAGGAGTTAAAAAACCAATTGTCTTGTGCAAAGTACTGACAAGGTTTCCCACGCAGAGAAATCTCATCTCACTAGGTTGCATTTTAAGATCTAAAATGTTTCATGAAAATGCTGAATCCCAGGTTTTTATGGTCAATAGTTATAAAAAGAAGGTTAATGCTCTATTGCCTGTCCCCACAGCATGTGGTGCTGCAGAAAGAAAGATGTACCTCACAAAGAAACTGTTTAGCTATACATGGCAGTGCTGAGCTTTTAAA
>NW_016817552.1:0-1022 GCF_001698545.2 Rhinopithecus bieti
GATCGAGACCATCCTGGCTAACACAGTGAAACCCCATCTCTACTAAAAAACAAAAAATTAGCCGGGCGTGCTGGCGGGCGCCTGTAGTCCCAGCTACTCGGGAGGCTGAGGCAGGAGAGTGGTGTAAACCCGGGAGGCGGAGCTTGCGGTGAGCCGAGATGGCACCACTGCACTCCAGCCTGGGTGACAGGGTGAGACTCCGTCTCAGAAAAAAAAAAAAAAAGAAAAGAAAAGAAAGCATCTGTTTAACACAAAAGAAGGCAATAGTGGTGGAAAAGATGAACAAATGAACAAAACGACATAGGGCATATAGAAAACTACAAAAAAGGTGACAGACATAAATTCTATTTTACCTTAGCAGTAATTCCTTTACATGTCAAAGTGATAAACATTCAAAAGAAGAAGCAAAGATTCTCAGAATGAATTTTAAACACGATTTAAAGATACAGTGTAGATCCAAAGATACAAGTAGTTTAAAAGTAAATACATGGAAAAGACAAAACACATCAACAGTAAACAAAGACAACTGAAATTGCTATTAATAACATCAGGCGAAGTCATCTCTAAGACAAGCAATTTTCTAAACACTCTAAAAACCAATCGATGAAAGGGAAACTCACAAGGAAAATTAGAAAATACTTTGAGGTGAATGGAAACAAATACACAGCATATTATGACTTAGAAGAAGCAGCTAAAGCAGCGCTTGAAGGAAAACTTACTGCTGTAAATGCCAGTATACTGAGAAAGGAAAGGATAAAGAAAGGACTATCTCAAATTAATAACCTGACATTTCACTTTAAGAAACTCAAAGAGCAAAATGACCTAAGCCCCAAATAGCAAACGGAAGGAAATAAAAATTGGAGTGTAAATAAATGAAATATAGAATAGAAAAACATTGGTGAACTCAATAAAACCAAAAGTTGGTTCTTTGAAAAGATCAACCAAATTGGAAAACGTTAACCTACAATGACTAGGTAAATGGTGGAGGGATAAAACTCCAATTACTAATAAAAGGAAGGAAA
>NW_016817553.1:0-2974 GCF_001698545.2 Rhinopithecus bieti
TTATGGTGGCAAAGGAAATACCCTCAGATAAAACTAGGAAGAAGCTTTCTGAGAAACTGCTTTGTGATGGATTAATTCATCTCACAGTGTTACACCATTCCTTTCATTGTGCAGTCTGCTAACACTGTGTTCGTGGAATCTGTGTTAGGATATTTGGGAGCGCATTGAAACCTATGGGGACTAAGGAAATATCCTCAGACAAAACCAAAAGAAGCTTTCTGAGAAATTGCTTTGGATGTGTGAATTTGTCTCAGAGAGTTATATGATTTTTTTCATGGATCACTTTACTTACACTGTTTTTAGGGAATCTGAGAAGGAATATTTTGTAATGCCTTGAAACCTATGGTGACAAGGAAATATCATCACATAAAAACTGGAAAGAAGCTTTCTGAGAAAGTTATTTTTGATGTGTGAATTCATCTCACAGCGTTACACCTTTCTTTTCATGGAACAGTTTGCTAACACTGTTTTCATGAAATCTGCAAAGGGATATTTGGGAGCACTTGGAGGCCTATAGTGAAAAATGAAATATCCTCAGATCAAAACTAGAAAGAAGCTTTCTGAGAAACTTCTTTGTGATGTGTGAATTCATCTCACAGGATTACACTGTCGGTTTCATACAGCAGTTTGCTAACACTGTTTTCTTGAAAAATGCATTAGGGTGTTTGGGAGCACATTGAACCCTATGGTGACAAAGGAGATATCCTCAGATCAAAACCAGAAAGAAGCTTTCTGAGAAACTGCTTTGTGATGTGGGACTATATCTCACAGAGTTACAGTATTCTTTAAATTGAACAGTCTGCTAACACTGTTTTCTTGAAATCCGTAAAGAGATATTTCACAGTGCATTGAAGCTTACAGTGACAATGGAAATATTCTCAAATAAAAATCAGAAAGAAGGATTCTGGGAACCTACTTTCTGACGTGTGAATTCATCTCACAGAATTACACCAGTCTTTCATGGAGGAGTTTGCTAGTACATTTTTTGTGGAATCTCAGGAGTGATATCTTGGGTAGCGTAGAATTCTATGGCAAGAAATGAAATATCCTCGGATAAAAACTGGAGAGATTCCTTCTCAGAAACTACTTTTTGGTGTGTGAATTCATCTCACAAAGTTACACCATTGTTTTCATTGAGAAGTTTGCTAACACTGTTTTCACAGAATCTGCAATGAGATATTCGGGAGCACATTGAGGCCCATGTTTAAAAAGGAAATATCATGTGATAAAAAGAAGAAAGAAGCTTTCTGAGAAATGGCTTTGTGATCTGTGAATTCATTACACAGAGTTACATGATTCTTTCAAGGAGCAGTTTGATAGAACTGTATTTGCACGATCTGAGAAGGGATAGTTTGGATCACTATGAAGCCTATGGTAACAAAGGAAATATCTTCAGTAAAACTAGAAAAGCTTCATGAGAAACTGCTTTGTGATTAGTGTATTAATCTCACAGAGTTACACTTTTCGTTACATTGAGCAGTTTGCTAACACTGTTTTCATGGAATCTGCCATTGTATATTCTGAGGGCATTGAGTCCTATATTAGAAAATCAAATATCTTTAGATAAAAACTGGAAAGAAGCCTTCTGAGAAACTGCTTTGTAATGTGTGAATTCATCTCATGGAGCTACACCACCCTATTCTTTAGAAGTTTCCTAGCAATATTTTTGCTGACTCTGCAATGAGATATACAGGAGCACATTGAGGACTGAAATATCCTCAGATAAAAATAAGAAAGAAGACTTCTGAGAAACTGCTTTGTGAATTGTGAACTCATCTCACAGAGTTACACTACCTTTTCATGGAGTCGCTTGCTAGCACTGTTTTTGTGGATTCTGAGAAGGGATATTTTTGATCACTTTGGAGCCTATGGTGACAAAGGAAATATCCTCATATAAAATCCAGAAAGAATCTTTCTGAGAAAGTGCTTTGTGATGTGTGAATTCATCTCACAGTGTTACACAACTCTTTCATGGAGCTTTTGTTAGCACTGTTTTAGTGGAATATGACAAGGAATATTTTGAATTGCTTTGAAGCCTGTGGTGACAAAGGAAATATCCTCAGATGAAAACCAGAGGGAAGCTTTCTGAGAAACTGCTTTGTGATTTCTGAATTAATCTGAGATTTACATCGACTTTTCTTGAAGCCGTTGGTTAGCACTGGTTTTGTGGAATCTGACAAGTGATATTTTAGATCACTTTGATGCCCATGGTAACAAAGGAAATATCCTCAGATATAAACTAGAAAGAAGCTTTCTGAGAAATCACTTTGTGCGCTGTGAATTCATCTCACAGTGTTACACAACTCTTTCCTGGAGGAGTTTGCTATCACTGTATTTGTGGAATCTCAGATGTGATATTTTGGATAGCATTGAATCCAATGGTGAAAAACAAAATATCCTCAGACATAAACTGGAGAGAAGCCTTCTCAGAAACTACTTTGTGGTGTGTGAATTTGTCTCACAGTTACATCATTGCTTTCATCGAGAAGTTCGCTAACACTGTTTACACAGTATCTACAATGAGACACACAGGGGTGCATTGAGGCCTGAAATATCCTCAGATAAAGGCAAGAAAGAAGTTTCTGAGAAACTGGTTTGTGTTGTGTGAATTCTTCTGACAGAGTTACACTACTGTTTAACGGATCCATTTGCTAGTACTCTTTTTGTGGAATCTGAGAAGGGATATTTTGGATCACTTTGAAGTCTATGGTAACAAAGGAAATGTCCTCAGGTGAAAACCATAAAGAAGCTTTCTGAGAAACTGCATTGTGACACGTGAATTCATCTCACAGAATATCACCACTCTTACGTGGAACCATTGGCTAATGCTGTTTTTGTGGAATCTGAGAAGTGGTATTTTTGATCACTTTGAAGCCTGTGGTGACAAAGGAAATATCCCCAGATAAAAACTATAAAGAAGGTTTCTGAGAAACTGCTTTGTGATGTGTGAATTCGTCTCACAGAGCTACAACAT
>NW_016817554.1:0-5286 GCF_001698545.2 Rhinopithecus bieti
TACAAAAAACTAGCCGGGCGAGGAGGCGGGCGCCTGTAGTCCCAGCAACTCGGGAGGCTGAGGCAGGAGAATGGCGTAAACCCGGGAGGCGGAGCTTGCAGTGAGCTGAGATCCGGCCACTGCACTCCAGCCTGGGCAACAGAGCAAGACTCCATCTCAAAAAAAGAAAAAAAAAAAAAAAGAGGGAACAAGTTACAAAAGCAAGAAACAGAGTACCAGTGGAGCACGTCCTGGCATGAGAGTGTGAAAAGTCAGATAATGAGCATAGGAGGAGGAATGAACCTTCCATGGAAAGGCAACTTTTTTGAGAACAGGAGAAATAAGGGAGAGTGGATTCAGCTTTAGGTAAGGTTGTAGGTGTGAATGCTGAAGAAGTTAACTTCTGATAGTCTAGCTGTTTTCTGTTAGTTTTCGGATATTGACCATGGTTGCAATTGTTATTACAGGAATGGGATAAGAAGTTGATAAATGAGATAGAAAAGGTTGCTGGAGGCCTCTGAGTTGTTTTGAGCAGAACAGTGTTTCTTGTGTGAACAAAGGTGAACCTGAAAGAGCCCATCCTTCAAGATGGATCCTCATTGGTAACTAGGCCTAAATTTAAAACAGAGCTAATTGTCCATTTGCTGAGTAGAGGTCACAGACATACTCTGAGCTCCCCCAAAATCCCACACAGTTTTAACCTTGGGACTTTTAGTGTTCACTAGCTAACCAATCAGGATTCAGCTGCATCAACCAATCAGAAGTCAGCTGCATTTACTAGTTAGAGCTAAGCACTTACATTCTTCATTTGCATAAACAGACCTGATTGGGAATCTGGGAAAGAACTTTTGCTATAAAACCTGAACCCTCTCTTTGTTCTGTGGAATGCACCTTCCTTTTACACTGAAGGTTGTTGTGCAAAGTATTCACTGTGAAAAAAGTCTCTTTCCTCCAAATTCCTTTTCAGAGAACTTTTGTTCACACCTGAAAATTTCATGTGGAAGTAATAACCCTCCAGTACCACAGAATGTGGCTGATCTGGAGATAAGGATATATACAACGGTTATTAAGTTAAAATGAGGTCATTAAAGTGGGCCCTGATCCAATAAGACTGGTGTCCTTATAAGAAGAGGAAATTTGGATGCCGATACATATGTATGTGTATACATACCTAGAGAGGGAAGATGATGTGAAGACACAGGAAAAAGACAGCTATCTGTAAGCCAAGAAGGGAAACGGAATAAATTTTCCCTCATGGCCTTCAAAAGAAACCGACCCTGTTGATTTTAATTTTGAGCTTCCAGTCTGCAAAACTGTGAAAAAAGTATATTTTTGCTATTTAAACCAGCCAGTCTATGGTACATTGTTATGACAGCCCTAGCAAATAAATGCAAGGATTAACTAAAAATAAAAGCATATTTTTGCAGTGTTATATCATTTTTTTCTTCAAGATTTGGTGCCCCAGAGATGCAGAAAATTTATGTTCTGTGTACTGTGTAGCATGCTATTTCTATTTAAAGAAGTAAGATATGTGTCTGTCAATTGTCTTCACAGGGAAAAAGACAACATATCAAGATGATGTCAAGTTTGGACATATCCATATACATATTTAGCCTCATTTTGCATATGTACATATAAATATAGTTATCTATGTTATATATTATATATCTAGATAATGATGGTCTTTGTTATTTATCTCCTATGTACATAAGTATCCATAATTAATACAAAATTTAAATTGCATAGAAGAAAGTTGGAAAAATGGAAAGAAGAGTGACAGAAAGGCAGTTAAATAGGAAAGAAACAACTAGATATTTATTGACGGCCTATCCTCAGGCAGTATGTTAAGTGTTTTCACATACATTACTACATTTACTACTTAAAATAGTTGCTAGGTTTCATGTTGTCATTTTACAAATGGGGGAATTACATCTCAGAAAAAGATAAGTAACTAATCAAAATCATATAGCTATTACATATCAGAGCTGGGATTTGAATGTAACTCATCAACTTTAAATAAGTGTATAAGAGTTATCACAATGAACTACATAATTAATTGCTCAAAGAATAATTTATTTTCCTGTGGCTTCCCTGTTTGTTTTCTGTGAAAGCAAATAGTTGCACAACAATATTAGGTTAAAACAAACTCAGACTTTCTTTTAATTCATTTTAATTATTAATAGACAACAGGAAACCAGTCGAGGCTCCCAATAAGTTACTGTGTATTAAACCATGGTGGGAAACTTCAAGATAAGGTGTGATTCTTTTTTTTTTTTTTCTTTTTTTGAGATGGAATCTTGCTCTGTTGCCCAGGCTGGAGTGCAGTGGTGTGATCTCAGCTCATTGCGAGCTCTGCCTCCTGAGTTCATGCCATTCTCCCGCCTCAGCCTCCCAAGTAGCTGGGACTATAGGCACCCACCACCACGCCTGGCTAATTTTTTGTATTTTTAGTAGAGACGGGGTTTCACCGTGTTAGCCAGGATGGTCTCGATCTCCTGACCTTGTGATCCACCCGTCTTGGCCTCCCAAAGTGCTGGGATTACAGGTATGAGCCACCACACCCGGCCAGGTGTGATTCTTAGAAGCAGCAAAATAAAAAACATATTATGTTAGGTTACGTTTTATATTATCTGTTGTGATAGTTACAGAAATATTAGCAAAAGATCAATCAAATCAAGTCTTGTTGTGGTTGTCAAAATGAATAAACTTATAATAGATGTAGTAAGAAATTTTTATATCTAGAGAAACATACAAATTAAGTTTAATATACACGATCATCATTAAGCATCTATAAAATATGTTTAGAATTACAATAATAAGAGCAACGTACATTCTCAAAATATTTTGGACAAACGAATAGTACAACAGTAAATCTGGTTTTCCCTCTTGGGTAATCACTATGTAGAAGCAACATGATGTGTTCCAGTGAATCCTCTAAATTTCCAGAAGGAACGAAGTCATTTACCTCTTATCTTCATTATGTAGCAGCACGTTATAGCATCATGAACACTAGCGTCCAATAATCAATGACTCCTGCCAGTATAGTAACTCCTTTCTTTGTCTGCCAGTCGACCAGCATGAAGATCCCCAAATGACCACGCAGCTGCTCATTTTTGGATTTGGTGGAACCTTTAACAAGGATGCTGGTAGAACAGCTTTCCCCACCCCTATTCCAGGAACTAGGACCTTTATTCCAGAAAAGCCTAAAGTTGTAGTAATGAAATCACTAATTCTCCCACAGATAACTGCAAATTATAATTAGAAATACTAACCCTAATTTCACCATTTCAGTCCCAGACTAATGTTTTCTAGCTGCTAAGTACACAGTCGTATATAATGGTCATTATTTAAATAATATCCTTTACCTTGAAGTCTTGAAGGACAATCTCCCAATCTCAGAGATGTCACTTCCAAGTTGGTACTTAGCTCTGCCATCAGGAGACCACATGATGTATGGTGGAAACAGTACATTCCTTGGTTATTTATCATTGTCACCCCTCCTTCTAAAAGTGTGACCCTTGGTCCTAGGAGATTTTTTTCGAGATTTATGAACCTTTGAGTGGTGGTGCTTTGCAAGGTGTTGTGAGAAAGACAGAAGGTTCTATGCCAAGAATAATTCAAATTGGGGCAAATCACTACTCCCTTTAGTAGGTAAGAGGTCTGATGTTTTCAACTTGCCTCCAAGTGGCAGTTGGTCTCTTTGATGGATGTTACCATCATCCATCAAGTGCTCAACACTGATCTCTGCTTTTGACAGATCTGACATTGAGCAGCAGCAGTACATAGTTCGGATTAGCACGAGGGAGCCCATGCTATTTGGTCCATGTGTATTTTTATTATGACACCATTGCTTATTTATTTTTGAGTTCAGTGCTCAAGCACTGGGGTGTATGAGTACAGAGGCTGACTGAGCTTCCCTTGATGAGTCATCTAGAACTCTTTTTCTCTAATCTTCCGATATTGCTAGTTGCTCTTACCAACCAGTAAAGTCATTTACCACTGTCCACTGTATATTATTCCTTGAGGAAAGTGTCCAGTTAAAAGTTCTGCCAACATGGAAGATTTCTCCTCACTGTTGTCTGTCAAGGGATACCCCTGAGAGAAAATGTAATGTGAAAGCAGTCCATATTTTACTCACTGCAACTATTATGACGCATCCATGAACAAAACCTAAGGTTTTTTCTCCCTCTTTGTTGGCTGATTATGAGGAACTTCCTTAAAATGTAGGTGTAAGTTAATAGGTGATGACATGACAGAGGTAAGAAGGCAGTCTTGTGCCCTTAGAACATCTCATGCCCTACCTTGAATATGCCATTTCAATTATATAATTTGGTTGATCTGAAAGTAACCAGTTTATTAAAGGTGGTGCTAGTTACATTATCACTTAACATCTTTTATGGTCGGGATACCAGCCTTTGCTAGGGCCATATAACATGCCGCAGTTGCTTTGCTAATGGTGAGTAGATTTCTGTTGCAGACAGCTTTGCTCCAGGATCTTGGAGATCCATGACGCAACTCTCTGTATAGGGCTTGTCAGAAACTTCATATGAATTCTTATCTAACACAAATTATTTTAGAACCAGGAGATCTTCTGGGTTACATGTATCAAAGGACAGGTGTGCTTGCTTTGTGTTTTGAACATTTTAGAGAGATGTTTTTTTGCTGTGGGATCCACTCAAAACTTATATCCATTCAAGTCATCCAATAAATGAGATGGAGGAGTAGTTCAAAGTGTTGAATGTGCAATTTCCAAAGTCTAAAGAGGTCTACTAAATGCTGCATTGCTATTTTAGTTGTAGGTGTTTCAAAGTGCAATCATTTCTCATTTCCTGTGGATGATATGGTCGTTTTTAAAAAGCTGCAACTTTTTTTTGTTATTCCTTTCATTTAGAGACTAAATCAAATTGTCTTTCTTTTGAATTTGGGCTGGCCTTAGTTACTTATTTAATCAATGTAATGCAGCTGAAAGATGGGGCTTTTGACACCAAGTGATAAGTAGTCTCGCAGTTTTTTTCCCAGGCCTCTTGAGACAACCACTATTGGAATCTAGTTGACATGTTATGAGAAATCCCAAAAAGCCTCAATAAGAGTTCCATGTGAAAAGGAACCAAAATCTACAGCTGACAGTTTCAGCTTAGTTCACAATCAGCCGTCTAAACCTGATAGCCATGTGAGTGAACTTCCAGCCCAAGGTGATGCTACATGGAGCAGAGATGAGCTGTTCTTGCTATTTCCTGCCTGAATTTCATATTCATGAGCAAAATTAATGATGGTTGTTTTTCTAAGTTAAAAAGTGGTTTAATATGC
>NW_016817554.1:13061-14395 GCF_001698545.2 Rhinopithecus bieti
ACCAGTCATTAAGTTGAGAGAAATGGAAACGAAAATTAGCAGATTAAAGGAAAAGAGAAACTCAAAACCAGGAAGACATTCGGGAATGAAATCTTTCTTTAGTTAGACATCTAAAGCATTCATTCATTCATCCATCATTTATTCATTCATATAGTCATAAATTTTTTCAATAAATACTTATTGGGCATCTCCCAGACACTGAAGATTTACCAGTGAACAAAATCTACATCCTTTCATAAAGCTATAGTCTAGCAAAAAAAATATTAAAAAGTTACAAAATGAAATATTTAATTAGAACCGTGAAAGTGTTATAAGAAGTGCAAAGAGAGCAACAGAATTTTAAGCAATCTTCCTACTTCTGCCACTGCCCTCCAATAATTCTTTTCACACCACATCACACATGTGTGATCCTTGAAGATATGTCATACCTCTGCTTAGAATCTTCCAATGGCTTTCTGTCTCACTTGGAGAAAAATCCTGTTTTTAATAGGTGTTGCATAGTAACAAACTACCCCAAAACGTACTGGCTTAAAATAACTGTATTACGCCAAGCGTTCTGGTATTGGTTGCATTCAGATGTGTGGTTCTTACTTAAAATCTTTCATGTGATTGCAGTCAAATGCAGCTAGGGTTGGATTCATAAGATTTGCTGAATTCATGGAACTGGACATCCAAGATGACTTCTTCATTTACAGATCTGGTGACTTAGCTGTGATGGCTAAAGCAGCTGAGGGCTGGCTATGTTCTCTCCCAACATGTGGCTTTCCTCTTGGCTAGCTTGGACTTTCTCAGAATATGAAAATCTCAAGGTAGACTTCTTACATGTGGTTAGTTTCTCCGAGAGTGAGCATTCCAAGAGACACAGGTAGAAGCAGTACTTTTTGTAACTAAGTAATGAATGCCACACTACTAGTTACACAGGGCCAGGCTAGGTTCAATGCAGAAGGGAGCGTCACAATAATGTGATTACAGGGAAAGATGGTTCCCTTTGGAACCAACTTCTACAAATTCAAAACCCTTTAAATGATGGGCAGGTCTTGAAATTTTTTGTTTCACTGTTATTGAAATACCAGGAGTTCTGGTTAGGTCCTGCTGCTCACCACACAGAAAACCAATCACTGAGAAATGATTATTGCCAAGGAAGAAGGCTTTAACAAGGTGCTGCAGCCAAGGAGGTGGGAGATCAGTCTCAAATTCATCTACCTGACAGATTAAATCTGACAGGTTTATATAACAGGAAAGAAATTTGGGAGGGGAAATGAAGAAATCATGATGAATAAGGGGCCTGGTAGCTCCTTGTCTAGATGTGACGATCTGGTGAGTTTCAGTTCTTT
>NW_016817554.1:14478-41071 GCF_001698545.2 Rhinopithecus bieti
TGATGGGGGAACAGACAAAACATAACAAAAACCACGAAATGGTCTATGGGTGTATTGAGTTGGTTTAAACACTTCCCATTACCTCTCTGTCTTAGTTCTGTGTGCTTCCTCCCTTGATCATTAAATTCAGCCATATTGGCCTCCTTTATGTTCCTTGAAAATGATAGGTTGACTCACATCTCAAGGAACTTTGCACTGTGGTTTTCTTTTTTGTAGAACATGCTCTCCCAGATATCCACATGACATTTTCCCTCATTTTAATATTTTTGCTTAAAAAGTCACCTTCTTAGTGAGACATTCTCTGATTACCCTATTTAAAATGGTTACCAGTGGTGCCAAACCATGTTCCTCCTATAGCATTTTGGTCTTCATTTTTAGCTTCATTTCATTCTATTTAATCAGCATGATGTATTATACACTTTTAAATAAAATTTTTGAAGTACTGTATACATACAACAGTCACAACCCATAAATGTACAGCTCAATGCATACACCAAAGTGAACCAAACCTTATAATCAGAACCCAGAACAATTAACAGAATATTAATTATCCCCTTCTAGTCACTGCCATGCCAGACAATGGTAACCACGATCCTGATTTCTAACACTGTTTTTTTTCTACCTTTAAACTCTATATAAGTTAAATAAGACATGATTCATATTTTCTTATTTTTGTGTTCAAATATTATACTTGTGAGATTCATTACTATCGATGCAGTTGTACTCTGCTTAATTTCATTGTTGTATGGTGTTCCATTGTATAAATTCACTACAATGTATCCATTCTGAAGAGCATTTGGGATTTTTTCAGTGTGGGGTCAATAATATTGCTATCAACAATGCTGTATTTTTTTGATATTTGATATTATATATTTGTATAAACACTACCATATCTGTATTTGATATCACATATTCCTGTTTATTATGTATATTTGGGAGTAAAATTGCTGGGTTGCTAATATTCTATTTATTTGATTTGGTTATTGTCTGTTTTTCCCTTTCAAGATGTGAGTTTAATGAGTACAAAGGTTTTTGTCTATAATATCTAGAGTTTGGATAGAGAAGTCTTTCTTAGAGAAGCAAATTTGAATTGAAATGTTAAAGTTTAGTAGATAGTTTATTATATAAAAAGTTTGGAAAAAATCTTTTCTCAAGCAGAATAAAAAGCCTGTTGAAAAGCTTGGAGGTGGCAGACTATGTGCATTTGAGAAAATCGAAGACGTGTGTACTATTTAGGGAGTGAGGAGGTCAAAATATGAGAGCATGTTTTAGAAGATTATAAAGGCTTTTATCAAGTCTTAAAATATTCTTACAGTTTTACTTATTATATTTAAAAGGGTGGAAATGTGTTGCTTATAGGATAACTCATATTCATATTTTCATTTTAAAAAAAGTCCTGGCACACAAGTGGGGTTATAATTGGACAGACAGAAACTAACTAGGAGGATTTTTTAGCAGGGTTAGTAAATAAACAATTAAGGTTGAAGAGAAAAGGTGTTTTGAAAGATATTTAGTATTTAAACTGTTAATTAATTGATCATGGTGGCTGAGATATTTTTCCAGGATGCTTTAGGCTTTTTTTGGGGGGCGGGGGAAACAGAATAAGATGTATTTAAGACATTCGAAGGAAGATGCAGACGCATATATATCTCTAAGGAAGAGTATCAGCTGAAGATACAACATTGGGCATTATTTGTAATATAGTAAATAAATATGATATCTTATTTGAACATGCCTAATACCCAAGATCAAGATTGGAGAATTTTCAATATCTATATTGTATCTAGGGAACATAGGCCAGCACATGTGCCTAAGAAAAAAAACATCCAGAGATGCAGAGGAACAGCTAGGTAAATATATAAGGGGAATGTTCCAAAGGAGGAAATTCAGTGATTAACACCATTATCATCACACACTTATAACTATCTGACATTATTTTTGTCTGTTTGTTTGACGTTCATTGTCAGTCTCCCACTTACTAGAATGCAAGCTCCATGAGAATAGGAATGTGCTGCTTCTGTTCACATCTGCATTCTTAGTGCCTAGTACAGTAGTAGGTGCTCACAAGTATTTGTTCAATTAATGTTAATGGGAGTTTTCTTTTTCATATTTTATTTTTGTATTCAAATATTATACTTGTGAGATTCATTACTATCGATGCAGCTGTACTCTGTTCAATTTCATTGTTGTATGGTTTTCCATTGCATAAATTCACTACAATATATCCATTATATCCACCTTCTTATATAATAAACTATCTACCAAACTTTAACATTTCAACTCAAATTTGCTTCTCTAAGAAAGTCTTCTCTACCCCAACTCTAGATATGGTAGACAAAAACCTTTGTACTCATGTCCATTAAATTTAGCGATATGGTGGTTTCAGTGACATTTTCAAGAACTGTGCACTAGTTTGTTCTGGCTGTGAGAATAAAATACTACAGGGTGTGTGGCTTAAACAACAGAAATTTATATTCTTATAAGTTTAGCCATAGAAATCCCAGATCAATATGCCAATAGATTCAATTTCTGGTGTGGCCCATCTTCTGAGTGGGCCAGACAGCCACCTTTTTACTGTGTCCTCATATGCTGTTTCTTCTATATTTGCATGTATAGAGTGAGAGAGGGAGTCCTCCTGTTGTGTCCGGAATTGGTGGTTTCTTGGTCTCACTGACTTCAAGAATGAAGACGCGGACTCTCGCGGTAAGTATTACAGTTTTTAAAGATGGTGTTTCCAAACTTTGTTCCTTCAGACGTTCAGAAGTGTCTGGAGCTTCTTCCTTCTTGTGGGTTCCTGGTCTTGCTGTGAGGAGTGAAGCTGTAGACCTTAGTGGTGAGTGTTACAGCTCTTAAATGCAGTGCATCTGGAGTTGTTAGTTCTTCCTGGTGGGTTCGTGGTCTTGCTGGCTTCAGGAGTGAAGTTGCAGACCTTTGCAGTTGAGTGTTACAGCTCACAAACACAGCGTTAATCCAAAGAATGAGCAATAGCAAGATTTATTACAAAGAGTCAAAGAATAAAACTCCCAAAGTCTGGAACAGGACAGACCCAAGCCGCTTGCCACTGCTGACTTGGGCAGCCTGCTTTTATTCCCTTATCTGGCCCCACCCACATCCTGCTGATTGGTCCATTTTCAGAGAGCTGATTGGTCCACTTTACAGAGAGCTGGTTGGTCCATTTTGACAGAGTGCTGATTGGTGCGTTTACAATCCTTGATCTAGACACAGAATCACAGAGTGCTAGTTAGTTAGATATAGGGGTATTTACAAACCTTGAGCTAGACACAGAGTGCTGATTGGTGCATTTACAATTCTTGAGCTAGACACAGAGTGCTAGTCCTCCAAGTCTCCACTAGGTTAGCTAGATACAGAGTACCAATTGGTGTATTCACAAACCTTGAGCTAGACACAGAGTACTGATTGGTATACCTGCAAACCATGAGCTAGACACAGAGTGCTAGAAGAAAAAGTTCTCCAAGTCCCCACTAGGTTAGCTAGATACAGAGTGCTGATTGGTACACATACGATCCTCAGGCTAGATATAAAAGTTCTCCAAGTCCCCATCCAGTTCAGTAGCCCAGCTGACTTCACCCAGTGGGTCCTGCACTAGGGCTGCAGTCAGAGCTGCCCGCCAGTCCCCAGCAGTGACTGCACCCCTCAGCCCTTGGGCTGTCAAGGGGACCGGACCAAAGAGCAGGGGGCGGCAACCGTGGAAGGCTCAGGCCGCCCGGGAGCCCACCACAGAGGGAGGAGCTCAGACATGGCAGGCTGCAGGTCCTGAGCCCTGCCCCAGTTGGGAGGCAGCTAAGGCGCGGTGAGAATTTGAGTGTGGCGCTGGCTGGCCGGCACTGCTGGGGTACCAGGCGCAACCTCAGCAGCTGCTGGCCCGGGTGCTAAGCCCCTTACTGACCTGGGCTGGCAACGCAGGCTGGCCACTCCGTGTGCACGGGGCCCACCAAGCCCGTGCTCCCACCCGCCAGAACTCACACTGTCCCACCAGCACCAGGCGCAGCCCTTGTTCCCTCCTCTCCCTCCACACCTCCTGGCAAGCAGAGGGAGGCAACTTCAGCCTCAGTCAACCCAGAGAGGGGCTCCCACAGTGCCGTGGCGGGCTGAAGGGCTCCTCAAGTGCCACCAGAGTGGACGCCGAGGCTGAGGAGGTGCTGAGAGTGAGGACTGCTAGCACATTGTCACCTCTCACTGTGTCTCTTCTATTCCTAGCAACATGAAAATCCTATAATATCAGGGTTCTAGCTTATGATTTATTTACCTTAATTACTCTTTAGGGAACACTGTCTCCCAAACAGAGCCCACACTGTGGATTAGAGCTTCCATGTAGGAATTTTCTGGAGACACAAACCTTCATTCCATAACTAGCTGTGTAATAGAGAATTGGAAACTCATTTGGGCAGAGTTGGAGTGAATGGTGGGTCAGGAAGCGAAGTTAATGACTTTCCTTATGAGAAGTTTGCCTGAGAAGGCATAGAGTGAGTAAAAGCAACCATCGGGAAATGTAGATTGAAGGTGGGTTTTTGTTCTGTTTATTTGTTTATTTTATTTACCTGGTAGGAAACATGAGATAAAGATAGCAAAAGAGAGCAAGGACAATAAATATGTGTTTTCTGAGAAGGCTGAGGGGATGAGATTCAAAGCACAAAGTGCTTGGCATTAGGTATGAAGATGTGTGTTTTGTAACAGTTAAAATGCAGGAAAAAATGGGTGCAGATACATTGAGGTTTAGAGGCAGAAAGAGTAAGACTTCCCATCTGATCTCTCCAGTCTTCCTCTATGGCGGAGAAGGCCTGGGCTTCATCCAAGTGTTAAGTGTTACAGATTCAGTGGTGAGAGAAGGTGTCCCGACCTGCAGGACAGTCGAACGGGCCCTGGAAGGGGGAGTGGGAATGGAGGAGACAAGAAGACATGAGAAATGGAGACAAGACAAATAGCCTGATCAAGTCTCGTTTAATGGTGGCGGTGCAATGCCTTATATAGGCTGGCAGAGGAAGAGGTTGGGCCAGGGCGGTGACGAGGCCGGGTTTTCTCAAATTACAATTGCGTATGCGCTGTGGGTTTGTAATTTTCCCGGGCGCGGGATTGCACCTGCGCGGTAGGCTGCATATCTTCCTGGGCGCGAAAAAGTTTGCGCGAGCGGCGGAAAGGCTTGCGCGCGCGGGAACAGTTTAGACGCGCGCGGGAAAAGCTTTAGGCGTGCGCGGGAACAGTTTAGGCGCGCCCGGGAAAAGTTTGTAATGAAGAACCCGGAAATGTGCCATCTTGTCTCCGCTTTGAGGAGACTAAGCAGCAGAGGTTGGCTAACTCCGGGCCTCATGGCTCCGGACAAGAAGGATTTAATCAAGAAAACATATTAACTTCATAGGAAAACTGCTTTCAAGTGCATGTAATTATGCACTAAAGATGATCTCAGTTTGATGCTCTGTTATGTGATTTATTCTGGAGGGATCCAGCTTGGTGAGTAGAGATAAGAGAAAGTAGATGGTTTCTACAGAGTTGTTATTTGTGGGTTCGTTTGCTTGTTCATATGTGTTATATTTTGTTTTGAGACAGGTTTGTAAAAGAGAGGAACAACTTAATTAGGAAATTAGAGTAGCAGTTAAATATGTATATAGGGCTCATATAGTTTCTGAGGTTTAAAAAATTATCCAGGGTATTAAAAATATCTAGGAAATAATTTTGCCTTATGTTTCAAAGGGCATAGAAAGGATTAGCTGCATTTTAAAATGTCTTCTCTGTTATTAGTTCATAGCATCCCATTCTTTCCCTTCATAATAATTAGTACTAATTGCAATATATATATTTATTTGTATTTATTTGTTCAGTGTTGGTATCTTTTAGTAGAACATGAATCCATAATTGTAGGGATCTGCCCCTCTTATACCGTTGGTGCTCAAGGATGTTTATTATGTTGAATGTATGGAGCTCATATGATAATTTCCTCCTGAATATTAGCATAAAGGTTCTGTTCAAGTCCAGAATTTCTTCTTGTTATGTGCTAAATTGTTTTCAAATTGGTATTTAGTGAAGAGAGTAGACTTTGGAGTCTAAGTAATCTCATGTAAGTTGCACAGTCTCAGTTTTCTCATTTGTAGAAATAATGCATCAGAAAAGAAAAGGTTGCTATCTAGAGAAGAAATAACAATTGAAGTCACATCTATATTTCATGGATGATGGAGAATTCAATCTAAAATAACGAGGTTATGAAAGATTAGCTCTATGTAGTCATAGGGAAAAAGTTGAGAAAAAAACAATTTAATTCTGTATAATAAAGAACTAAGAAATTGTGAGCAATATGTTAGTTCCCAGTAGAGTTGTTTTGGGGAGGCTCAGAAAGAGATTTGGCTGGAAGAAATGGAGTCTTGGAATTCTGGTGTCAGACTAGGGCTGTGGAACCTCATAGCTGGTTAAAACTCCCTTGTGGAAGTGATAAAATAATAAATGATGTGTGATATTTGATTTTAAATAGTTGCTGATGTGTTTTTTAATTTCTCTTCCTCATCCAGAGACCTTGATGAGTTTGTTACTAATAGCTTGTGTGTGATTTACTGCCCTAGGTGGTAACTCAGACGAAAAGGTCATGATTTCCTATGGAACAACATGATGTTGTGAGATGACAGTAGTCACAGGACTGGTGGAGAGCCAGCCAGAGTAATACACAAAATTGTAACCAAGAGATTATCACATCAGCTGAATACTGGACTCCAAATACATATTGAGGCCTCTTAAGTTTTCAGAATTAGGAGAATGGGATAGGCTCATATTGTTTTATGTGACTACTTAAAGAATAATCCATGTCAGAATGTTTAGGTTACATGGAATTCATAACATCTACATTGTAGGATTTGTTGCCAGGTATAATAGATAGTGCCAGCACAACTGTTAGCATGTGCAGCAATTTTGTGTAGGTTAGAAAAAAAAGCATCCTCTTTTCATGGATGAATTAGAAAAAGGTACCACTTTGGGATAGATGCATACTGCTGTAAAGAGCATAACCCTAGCTAGACTGTGTTGGTTTCTCTATCTTTGTGGACAGTCACTTGTGAACAGTGCCAAAACTGCACAATCTTAGCATGGAAACCTTTGGATAATGTAAATGCCAGATATACAGTAGACACGCAACAGAAATGGTAACAACTAAAATTACTCTGGATTACATAAGACCGTGATTTAATGCTTATTTCTGGACATAATAATTTCTGGACTATAAATGATTTTCCATTTTTTCCTGCAATAAATCTAAGTTCAAGTATGTGTATGTGTGTGTATGTACGTGTGTATGTATGTGTGTGTATCTATGCATGCATGCGTATCTTTGCATGGGTGTGTGTATAAGCCTGCTTACAAAGTTGATTCATTGTATTTCTTTGAACTTGCTGATATAAAATACATGTAGAATAGAAACTTTGACTCATCTCCACTGACTTCTGCAAATGCAAATACATTCTACATTGGTAATAGAGGTTTTAATAGAGTTCTTTTAGAGAAGAACTCACAAAGTATTTCAATTTAGTTTTAATTATCACTCTAGGATAGCTTTCCTCTCTCACTACAATCTGAGCTATAAAGACAGCTCAGACACCTGGAATTGGGGTGACCTTGAGATCAGGCTTTGAGCTTTGAATGTTTTGCTACAAGCCAACCTCCTGCAGATCTCTCTGCAGTGCTATATTGACTCTTGTGAATGCAGTTTTGACTTTTGTGCTTCTGTGCCCTCGGAGCACACCTGGAGAGGTGCAGCCATGCACTTTTTTTTTTTTTTTTGTCTTGCACCTCTCTACCTGAAATCCACATGCTCTTACTGCTCTGCAGTTAACTATCTTAGACATAATGTGGCTACATAAATCCTATGTAGAACTAAGGGTGTTTTAAGTGAAATATTACATGATTTGACATTATACTTTCCAATTTATTCTAGAATTTATTTACAATTCTCCTAATTACTTAGTAAACTGAAATTTTTCAGAGTAAGGAATTAAAACAACTTCCTTAATAGATAGTGCTATAGATTGCATGTTTGTATCCCCCACCCCAGATTCATATGTTGTAGCCTAATCCCTATTGTGGTGGTTTCAAGAGATTGGGACTGTGGGAGGTGATTACATTGTGAGAGTGACACCTTCATAAATAGGATTAGTGCCCTTATGCAAATAAATATGAGAGAAATTATTTCTGTCTTGGACATGTGAGTATAACTTAAAAAGGTTGCTGTCTACAAGCCAGGAAGCAGGCCTTCACTAGACATAGCCTCTTCTGGAGCCTAGACCTGGGACTTCCCTGCTTCCAGATATGTGAAAAATAAATGTCTCTTGTTTAAGCCACCAAGACTATAGCATTTTTGTTATAGTAGCCTGTCCTGTCAAAGATGGATAGCATCAGGCCTTATTTATGTTTAACCTTCCTGGGAAGGACATAGATTTAGAAAAGGAGTTTTGTAGTCAGTTTTGATGGGAAATATGCTTCTAGCTACATATAAATGTGCATCTAAATTTATCTAAATTCTCATCCTGCAAGGTAGTAGAAATGACATTTGTTACCTTGAATAGTAAATAATGGAATAACAGCATTTAAAAACATTAAAAACAAAGCTGATGATAACATTACACAGTTCAAACAAGATAAACCGGTTCTGTGTACATAGTAATATGGTGTTATTGCAATTGTTTACCCAGCTTTGATTTCCTTTTCATTCCTTCTAACAGAATGCTAACTTGGTTATGTATCTATCTCTCTCCCACAACATCTATGCCTCAGAGAAATCTTCACAAACTCAGCTTCAAGGATGGGTCAGAGCCTTGGAAACTGCATCTGCCTGGTCAGTGATCAGCTTAAGTTTAAGCTTGTGATCCAACATTGGAATGTGAGATGTGTTTTACTTTTAGGAATGTTTTGCTCAGGCCTTAAGTCAGTGAACCCAGCTCTCTCCCTGTGGCTAAATATGAGCAAGGAGATATAAACTTACTGGCAGCCATTGTACAATCTAATTTACCACTGAATCAAACAACCTTGAAGTCTGACCTACCTCTAGATTTGCTCTCAAGTGAGCTAATGTGTTTTCTCACTGTTAATCAAGTTCAGTTCACTGGGATGAACACTAAAGAAATGATAGTAAAAACATTGTCACACAAATCTATACAGAGATAAAAACTGATAAACATTATGAAAGCAAAACAAAGCAAAACTAGATTTGAGGAGGGAATATAGAATGGGCATTAAAGAAGGTTTCTTTGTAGAGATCACATTTAAGTCGAGATCCAAAGTATAATTTTGCTAGGTGAAGAGCTTGGGAATGAACATTTCATGCAAAGACTCTGAGGTGGAAAATTTGGTGACACTTCTGAGGAACTTAAGAACACTTTCCATGGCTACCATCAAGGGTAAGGAGCAGGCAGGGAAACAGGAAATTGGTATAAAATAAGACTAGGGATATAAGCAATAGCCAGACACAACAGGTCGTTTAGACATAAAAATTTTTGGAGAAATAATAAATTCGATCAAATATCACAAGATTTTGTAAGTTTAATTGTATGTAGCTCTTTCGAGTTGTCCCTGGACCCATATTAATAACCACAACAAAGGAAGGGTGTTGGAAGGCAAATATGTGAACAAGCAAGGTGTACATCCCACTGGGTTCCATTGTCCTTCCATTTTCTTTTTTTGTTGCTGGTAATACAATGACCATGTTTTGCTCTGGAGTTTTATTTCTTTTATTTCCAATTTAATTAATTCAATGCTGAAATATGAGAAAAAAATTATACTGCCCAGTTTTTAACCTAAACCAGGAGTTCTGTTTGATTTCTGTGGGTTGGTTGGATAAAGATGACAAAGATTTATGTTCACTTATAAGCTTGTATGTATCTTTCTTTCTATTATAAGCATGAGAAGGCATTTAGTTTGTGGCTTACTAAGATACCATACATATATAACTCTTGAATAAAACCCCAGAAGAACAAGTAACTCAGAACAGTGAGCCTGCCTGCTTGTCCTTCTTTATCCTTGTACTCATGAGTTTATCATGAGTATACCAGAATATCAATAAAACACTGGTGGGAAAACAGAGAAGCAGAACTTATTAAGACTGGACCTAGAAAATCTTATGAGGTAGGAGGTGGAATACAACTCTGCAAGCAGTGCTTAGACACCAGACCAAATTGAGGACTAGCTAAAATGGGGAGGAGGTGGAAGCAGCTTTCCATAAGACATGCCCACTAGTGTGCCATGTCAGTTTACCATTGCCATGGTAACACTTGGAACTTACTGCCCCTTTCCATGGCAACAATCAGGCAACCCAGAAGTTACCACCCTTTTCCTAGAAATTTTTGTATAATCTGCCCCTTACTTTGCATGCACCTAAAAGTGGGTATAAATATGACAGCAGAACTGCCTTTCAGCTGCTACTCTGGACACACTGCCAATCGGGTAGCCCTGCTTTGCAAGGAACAGTAACTCTCCTGCAGCTGCTGCTGTACATGGTTGCTTCAATAAAAGTTGCTGTCTGACACCACCAGCTTGCCACTGAATTCTTTCCTGGGTGAAGTCAAGAACCCTCCCAGGCTAAGCCCCAATTATTGGGATTGCCTGCCCTGTGTCATTTATACAGGTGAATGGCTCTTCCTTGAGTGAGATGGCTAGTAGGAGTCTAAATTATAGGGTCCACTGAAGAATAATACCTTGTTCTTCTGTGTGACAATTGAAATATAAAAAGTCGGTATCTGAGATAGAGTAGTCAGATTTCTCAGGGAGGAAACACTCAAAATTAAGTAGAGAAGAATTTTATACTTTAGTAAGAACCATATGGATTATGGGAATAGAGTTTTCCCTCCTGAACCCTTGCCAAAAAAATAAAATAAAATAAAAAAATAAAAGCAAAGGTACTGTCAAAGGCTAAAAGAATAAAATAGGTTGAGAATCAGCCAAGACTTTAAATCTAGTGGTAGAAATGGAAAGAAAGATGGTGAAACTCTTTGGAAGATGGCCAATTAAAAATAGAACAGGAGCCAGTTGTAATATTTTACTGTTTTTTTGATTAATTAACGAGTTAAATAAAATACATGTTCAAAAATGTAGCTATAACAACAGAACTGCAATGATAACAAAAACTACGAAAGCTATTACTGCTACCATTTATTTACGCTAAGCACATTGTATAAGTATCGTCTCTCTCACATTAGAACTACCCCCGTCAGGTAGATGAGTAAGTAGTTAGCCATTATTCATTGGAGGGGAAAGAAATCTAAAATAAATTATTCTTTGAGGAATGTCCCTTATTACCTTACTGTGATCAAATTCACATAGGTTAAATATGTTATATATCTGACTTTTTTACTTGCAAGGCAAAAAAATTGAGAATTTAACTGTGTTTCTATATATCATACATAATAAGAACTTCTAAAACTTATCCCACAAATTCCAAATACTGAATTAACCTGAAGGAAAGATCACTGCTGTGGACCACAGGCCCTGTGTTGTTGAGTACAAAGTGTTTGATAGGGATTTCATATAGCTTGACAAAATTAATTAATTACCAACTGACTAAGGGTCACTAGGCACAAAGAAATTAAGGAATTTCCTCAATATCATAATTGGGGGATACCAACAATGATTAAATATTTATAGAGAGGATTGGAAGAAAAATGAGAAACATAGAAACAATATTTTAGATAGTTAATGAGTACTCAAAATCTGTTAAGTAGTTGTTAAAAAAAGGAATTTCCCAAACTTAAAATCTTTGTAAACAAACAGTTCATTTATAAAGGGTATTTAAGAAAAATGAAATTATTTACAAAGCAGGGATGTAACCTGAATCCAATAAACTGAATAAATTGCTGGCACCTGAATCCATGACCAAGCTGTTTCTCATTTATGGGTTCTGTTTTTCTTGGCCTCTCTTTCTATTCTGGCAAAATTTGGTGTTGAAATTATAATTGCAGATGAAGCTAATAATAACATGTTTTGCAGAAGCTGTTTCTAGCAAGATGTAAAATCCCACATTGGTTTACCTTGTTAGAGTCAGTGAAAGCCAAAAATAATCAATATGACATGAAAGATAACTGCATTTCCTTTCAAATTTGCATAATGTTAGGGGAAAAGAGTCAAAGTCATTTTCACATGTTTTCTGGTTGGAAAAATATATATCAAGACTATTTGAATTATATAACAATAGTACATAACTTAATTCTGTTTTGAATAGAGGACTTTGCTCTTTTTGGGCTCAACAGAATGCTCTAGTTGGTTAGGTTGGTTTCAGAAATATATTCAGCAACTGACTTGTGGATGGTTGTAAATAATTTAATACAAGGCATCCAATTGCTTTCTAAATTACTTAAGTGCCCTGAACATGGATGGGTGGGCATATAGTAGGTGTTAAAGAATAAGTACTTGTTTAAATAATTAAGAAAACTTGTATAAAATTGAGATTATTTATTTATTTAATGATGCCAGCAGGCTAAAAAGCCATCTGTGAATTGTATGGGCACAAAGATGTTAGTGAATTTTATAACATAAAAATAGAATCCTGTTTTGTTAGTACACCTCTGTCCATAAAAAATTATGTAGTTTAACCCCGGAAAAGATGATTTATTTCATGCCAAAAGTAGATTAATTCTAGTAATGTAACAAGATTAGGATATCATTGAGGCTTCTTTACTTTATATTCAGTTATAACCTTTTAATAATTAAGAGAAGGCACTTCATAATATAATAATACAATTTTACATTTGCATAGTACATGACTCTACAGGTATACTTACTATTTTAATTTTAATATCATCAGAAACAATTGACACAGACAGACCCTTTGACATATTCAGTTTTAGAGAAATAGACAATTTCCTGTCATTGCTAATTTCCCATTGTAAATCCTTGGATACAGGTGCGTTGTATAACCTGGGGCCCTGTGCTTGTGCATTTATCCTCTGGAATGAACTCTCCTTGTCTCTATTCTATATGTGACCCAGAAGATACGTGCAAAACTGCTTAATTATGAAAGAGCCTACCTTAGTTGCTAATTCTTTCTTTTCAATAACACTGTTTATGGTGTGATAGTGTTTATGAATACCTATTTAAATGTTATGACAGTCTTTTTATTTTTTTGACAGTGTCTTGCTCTGTCCATTCTCACTCTGCCCAGGCTGGAGTGCAATGGTGCAACCTCGGCTCACTGCAACCTCCGCCTCCTGGGTTCAAGTGATTCTTCTGCCTCAGCATCCCAAGTAGGATGCTAGTGGGATTACAGGCACGCACCACCATGCCTGGCTAATTTTTTGTATTTAGTAGAGATACGATTTCACCATGTTGGCCAGGCTGGTCTTGAATTCGTGACCTCAGGTGATCCACCTGCCTCGGCCTCCCAAATTGCTGGGGTTACAGGCATGAGCCACCATGCTCAGCCCTGTTATTATATTCTTAAATTTGTATAATCTGCGTTTTATATTGTGCTAGGTTTAAATTTTATTTTAAAATTTTCCTTGGAAAGATACCTATGTATGTGATTACAGAATAATTTTCAGAACAGATTGTTGTCTGACACAAAATAAAATGAACTGTAAGAAGATCAGATGTGAAATCCTGTGTTTAGAGCTTAATACAAATTCAGAAAATGTATCTTAGTTTCACATGAAAAGAAAAGATACAGGAATGCTTGATTTATTTTATGCTTCATTTGTGTGAATAGTGTAATTGTGTTGTCAATAGTGCTAATATGATCGTAGGTTACGTTTATAGAAGTGGGATGTTTAGAAAAAGTCCAAGATTTATTGGTCATTCCATACCTCAGATATTGAAGCAGCACAGCGCATACTTTATAAGAACACTTTGAAATCACATTGCCCAGGTATGACTTTTGGCTTCTGCATGTACTAGTTATGCAAACTTCGATAGGTTACTTAGCAAAAATCCTTAAGACCCAATTTTCTCATTTTCAAAGTTTAGATGATGTAATAATACTTTCTTTAGAGTGATGTTTAAGAATTAAATGAGATATTCATTGGTATGTTTATTTGTTAATTTGTAAATATTAACATACCAAGTAAGAGAATCTCTTATTTTATTTTTTAATGGCCTATGGAATCCTATTCCCTGAAACAGATACCTTATATAATCAGTTTATTAATGGAATGCATTCTGTACACCATCTTCAATGCAACTTGACTTTTCACTGTAGCCATCTCTGTGAGGTTGCCTGGTTTTCTACATTCTATAAGTCCTGTGGCATAGAATTCCCATTAAGTGCTTTCCTTACCATTTAACCCTCACTTAAAAACTCTCCCATATTTGAGAGTTTTGCATTCTTGCTATACTACCTTATACCTACTGTTATGCCGTTATGTAACCTCTTAATAATGGCATTCTCATTCTTTGAATAAGGATTCCCAACAAAATGACTGAAAGTTTTCTCTTGAATCTGTCTCTTGATAGTTGAATGACCTGTGAATGTAATATAAGTTCATATTTTAATTCAAAAATTATTAGTATATTTGCACTTTAAGGATATTCTTTCATTTTCTTACTCATTTGTTGTCATAAAGGTAAATACAATATAAAGTAAATCTATTTAGTGTACTGAGAATATTGTTTTGATCAAAAAATTCAAAAATAATTGATGATTTTCATCAAATAGTCTATGATAATCTACTTATAAACGAGATTGAGAGCCAGATTTATGCACTGTTCATTCATAAGTTTTCCATTTAATATTTCCTTTCTTGTCTGTAGGATTTAATGCCCTTATGGCAATATATTACTTGTTAATGGCAACATGTCCAGTCAAATATGCAATTACTTTGTCCATATTTCTTTTACATTAATATACTTAAAATTGTAGATGTATGCTTTCAAGTAAAATTGTAAAATTTTAAATGAATGCTGTTATAATTCTACTGTAAGCAGGATTAACAGGCATAATATTGCATTTTAATATTATAAAAAGTTGAACTATTTGTTTTAATACTCATGGAGTTCACATACTAAGAAATACAGAACTTAGAAAACATAATATAAGATATACAATATAGAACTGAAAGACCATAATCAAAATTAAGGTCTGACAATGTATAAAATTTAATTCCAAAATGGTTGAAATTTCTAGACTTAGAAATTTAATTACTCCTTGCATGTTTTATATGAGTCCGAATTTTTTTATACAAGTGATTAAAAAACTTGCCCTTCGGGTTTCATATGCTAATTCTAATCAAACTTTATTCCTCTATCCATTTTTTTTTTACCACTTTGAAATATCTTCAAAATTAGAATATTTAAGTCATTAAAATGTAAAACCCAAAACTACAAAACTCTAGAGGAAAATCTAGGCAATACCATTCAGGACATAGGCATGGGCAAAAACTTTATGAAGAAAATACCACATTGGATCTAGTTAAACTAAAGAGCTTCTGCACAGCCAAAAAACTATCATCAAAGGGAACAGGCAATCTATAGCATGGGAGAGAATTTTTGCAATCTACCATCTTACAAAGGTCTAATATCCACAATTTACAAGGAACTTAAACAAATTTACAAGAAAAAACCCCGTCAAAAAGTGGGCAAAGGATATGAACAGACACTTCTCAAAAGAAGACATTTATGCAGCCAACAAATATATGAAAAAAAGCTTAAAATCACTAATCATCAGATAAATGCGAATCAAAACCACAATTAGATACCATCTCATGCCAGTCAGAGTGGTGATTACTAAAAGTCAAGAAATAATAGATGCTGGTGAGGCTGTGGAGAAATAGGAACTATATTACACTTTTGATGGTAATGTAAATTAGTTCAACCATTGTGGAAGACAGCATGGTGATTCCTCAAGGATCTAGAGCCAGAAATACTATTTGACTCAGCAATCCCATTAATATTCCCAAAGGAATAGAAATCATTCTACTATAAAGACACATGCTCATGTATGCTTATTACAACACTATTTACAATAACAAAAACATTGAACCAACCCAAATGCCCATCAATGCTAGAATGGTTGTAAAATGTACCACATTTTCATATACCACTATGGTATATTTTCTTTAATATACACTATGGGATACTATGCAGCCATAAAAAGGAATAAGATCATGTCTTTTGCATGGACATGCATGAAGTTGGAAACCATCATCCTCAGCAAACTAACACAGGAACAGAAAAACCAAACACCACATGTTCTCACTCATAAGTGGGAGTTGAACAATGAGAACACATGGACCAGGGAGGGAAACAACACACACCGGGACCTGTCAGGGACTGTGAGGGCAAGCGGAGGGATATCATTGGGACGGATACCTAATGCATGTGGGGCTTAAAACCTAGATTACGGTTGAGAGGTGCAGCAAACCGCAGTGGCAGATATATACCCATGTAACAAACCTACAAGCTCTGCAGTTGTATCCTGGAACTTAAAGTAAAATTTTAAAAAGCTTTTTTTTTTTTTTTAAGAGAATATCTAAGTTATATAGTCCAACATTTACCTTCTATTTTGCAATGCCTTAATCAAAATTTTCAATATGTTTCATGTTTCCTATTAGTTTGTATTTATATTTGAGAGCAATAAATATTATAGTCATATTTATCAAAGTGAGTCTGTAGATCACCAGTCAAGATTATCACGTATACAAAGTATCATGAATATATGTCTGATAATGAAGAGAAAAATCAACCGCTTTAAAATAACAGCACTAATAGATGATAGAATTAGCAGACATGGACACTACAGCAGTTATAATTTTATTTAATGTGTTCATAAAGTTAAGTAAAATATTTTAGCATATTAAAAAGATGTAAATTGAATGAGGGTTAAAACTACAATGTCTGAGGTAGAAAATGGGGCATTAGTGGCTGGTTAGATATTACAGGAGAAAAAAATCAGTGTAGTTTAAGATATATATTTAAAAATACTGTTCAAAATGAAATGCAGATAATTTAAAAATGAAAATACCATTAATGAGTTTTGTGACAATAACAAGTTGGCTAAAATATATATGACTAGAATACACAAATAAGAAGAGATAGAGGGAAAACCAAAAACATTTGTATGAATAATGATTGAACATTTTAAAATTTGATGAAAATTGTAAAACCACAGATCCAAGAACCTGAGAAAACCTCAAATATTAGCATAATGAAGAAAATGACAAAGCACATAATCAAGAAAATTACAAAGCACATAATCATATATCTCAAAATCAGTGAAAAACAGAAAACTCTTAAAAACAATTAGAGGAAAACAATGTATTCCCAAAAGAAGAACAGGTATAAAGATGTCAACAGATGTAAACCAAAAGACACTGGGATAATATCATTAAAGTGCTTGAAAACAAAAAGCTGTCAACCTAGAAATCTAAGCCCAGTAAAATATAAATCAAAGGGAAGGTGAAGTAAGGCCTCTTATGACACATAAAAACTGAAATAATTATTCACCTGCAGGCATATACTGTAAGAACTGTTAGATGAAAAGACAGGAAAAAAATGATGCTACATAGAAACATGGAATTACACAAAGAAATAAAGAACACTAGAAATGGTAACACGTGGCCAAATTTATACATGTGTTTTCTTATAACCTGAATCTCTTTAAGAATTGGTTTAAACAATAATAATAGCATTGTATTGTGGAGGCTATGACATACAATTTAATACGATGTTTGATAACAACACGAAGGTCTGATTCTAGAACTGTTATAGTAAGATAGTTTATATGGCACATTAAGTGGTATAATATCGTTTTAAAGTAGACTAAGATAATGTAAAGAAATGGACACTCTGAATCCGAAAGCAACCAGTTTAGTTTAATAGCTAATAATCTAACAAAACAGAATTATAAAAAATAATTTACCCAAAATAAGGCAGGAAAAGAAGAAAAAGTGATAGAGATAAAATGGACAAATAAAACAAGATGATTGACTAAAAATCATATCATTAATTGTATTAAAATAAGTGGTGTAAACACCCTCATTAAAAGGAGAAATAGTCTGAATTAAAAAAACCAAGATCTAATCGTATATTGGCTATAAGAAGCATACTTTATATATAAAAACCTAGCCATATTACAAGTATGTAAACAGATCTATTATCCCAAAATTAATCCAAAGGAAGCTGAAAAAGGAATGTTAATCTCTGGCAAAATAGATTGCAGATAAAAGTTACTATCAGGAATAAAATCATTTCAAATAATAAAGAGCTGATTCACCAATAGCAGATAGTAATCCTAAACATTTATATCTGTAATAACAGAGTTTCACATACAGAAAGGAAAGACTGATAAAATTTCAGGAGAAAGTGAAAAATCCACAACATAGTTTAAGATTTCAATATTCCTTTCTCAATAACTAATTGATATGGTTTGTCTGTGTCCACACCCAAATCTCATCTTGAATCCTAGCTCCCATAGTTCCCACATGTTGTGGGTGGACTTGATGGGAGATAATTGAATCATGGGGGCAGTTTTCCCAATACTGTTCTTGTGGTAGTGATTAAGTCTCAGTAGGTCTCATGGTTTTATAAGGGGAAATCCCTTTCACTTGGTTCTCATTCTCTCTTGCCTGTTGCCCTCTAAGAAGTGCCTTTCACCTTCTGCCATGATTATGATACCTCCCTAACCATGTGGAACTGTGAATTCATTAAAACTTCTTCTTCTTTTTTTTTTTTTTTTTGGTTACAAATTACCCACGCTTGGGTATGTCTTTATCAGCAGTGTGAAAATGGACTAAAGCAGTAAATTGGTACTGGTATAGCGGGGTGCTGCTGTAAAGATACTAAAAAATGTGGAAGTGACATTGGAACTGGGAAACAGGCAGGCATTTGAACAGTTTGTAGAGCTCAGAAGAAAACATAAAAATATGGGAGAGTTTGGAACTTCCTAGAGACTTGTTGAACGACTTTGAGCAAAATGCTGATAATAATCTGGACAATGAAATCGAGGCTGAGATGGTCTCAGTTGGAGATGAGGAACTTTTTGGGAACTTGAGTAAAGATGATTCTTGCTATGTTTTAGCAAAGAGACTGGTGGCATTTTGCCCCTGCTCTAGAGATTTGTGGAGCTTTGAACTTGAGCAAAATGATTTATGGTATCTGGTGGAAGAAATTTCTAAGCAGCAAAGCATTCAAGAAGTGACCTGGGGGCTGGGCATGGTGACTCACACCTGTAATCCCAGCACTTTGGGAGGCTGAGGCAGGTGGATCATGAGGTCAGGAGATCAAGACCATCCTGGCTAACACAACAAAACCCCATCTCTACTAAAAAAATACAAAAAATTAGCTGGGCCTGTTGGTGGGCACCTGTAGTCCCAGCTACTCAGGAGGCTGAGGCAGAAGAATGGCATGAAACTGGGAGGTGGAGCTTGCAGTGAGCCAAGATTTACCACTGCACTCCAGCCTGGGTGATTGAGTGAGACTCCATCTAAAAGAAAATAAAAAAGAAAAAATAATAAAAAAGAAGTGAGTAAGCAACTCGGGTGTTGTTAACATTCAGGTTTAAAAGAGAAACAGAACATAAAAGTTCAGAAAAGTTACAGCCTGATGATGCAATAGAGAAGAAAACCCATTTTCTGAGGAGAAATTCAAGGTGGCTGCAGAAATCTGTGTAAGTAATGCAGATCTGAGTGTTAATTGCCCAGACAATGGGGAAAATGTCTCCAGGACATGTCAGAGACCTTTGTGGCAGCCTCTCCCATCACAGTTCTGGAGGACTAGGAGGAAAAAATGGTTTCATGGGCCAAGTTCAGGGACCCTCTGCAGTATGCAGCACAGGGACTTGGTGCCCTGTGTCCCAGCCTCTCTAGCCATGACTAAAAGGGGCAAAAATACAGCTTGGGCCATGTCTTCCTAGGATGCAAGTCCCAAGCCTTGGCAGCTTCCACATGGTGTTTAGTCCCAGGTGCACAGAAATCAAGAATTGGGATTTGGCAACCTCCACCTAGATTTCAGAATATTTATGGAAATGCCTGGATCACAAGGAAGAAGCTTGCTGCAGGGGTGGGACTGTCATGGAGAACATCTGCTAGTGCAGTGCAGAAGGGAAATGTGGGGTTGGAGCCCCCACACTGAGTCCCTACTGGGACACTGCCTGGTGGAGCTGTGAGACTAGAACCACCATCTTCCAGCCCCCAGAATGGTAGGTCCACCCACACCTTGCACTGTGCACCTGGGAAAGCTGCAGACAGTCAACACCAGGCCATGAAAGCAACTAGGAGGGAGGTTGTACCCTGCAAAGCCACAGGTGCAAAGCTGCCCAAGATGATGAGAACTGACATCTTGTATCTGTGTAACCTGGATGTGAGACATAGAGTCAAAGGTGATAATTTTGGACCTTTATGATTTGATTGCCCCACTGGATTTCAAACTTACATATGGCCTTTAGTCCATTTGTTCTGGCCAATTTCTCCCATTTAGAATGAGTGTATTTATCTAATGACTGTACCCTCATTGTACCCAGGAAGTAACTTAACTTGCTTTTGATTCTACAGGCTCAAAGGCAGAAGGGATGTGGCTTGTCTCAGATGAGACTTTGGACTATGGACTTTTGAGTTAATGCCGAAATGAGTTAAGTCTTTGGAGGACTGTTGGGGAGGCATGATTGGTTTTGAAATGTGAGGACATGAGGCTCTGGAGGGGTCGGGGAGGAATGATAAGGTTTGGCTGTGTGAAATCTCATCTTGAATTGTAGCTCCCATAATTCCCACATGTTGTGGGAGGAAGCAGGTCGGAGATAATTAAATCATGGGAGTAGTTTCCTCCATCCTGTTCTTGTGGTAGTAAAAAAGTCTCACGAAATCTGATGAGTTTATAGGGGGAAACCCTTTTCACTTGGTTCTCATTCTTTCTTGCCTGCCACCATGTAAGATGTGCCTTTTGGAACTACTGTGAGGCCTCCCCAGCCATGCGGAACTGTGAGTCCATTACACCTTTTTTTTTCTTTATGTCACCCAGTCTTGGGTATATCTCTATCAGCAGCATGAAAACAGACTCATACACTGAGATAATCTGAGATGAAGATAACTGATTGACGTAATAAGAGTTAGTCTGTAACGATAAAAAAGACTTGTAAAATACTCTTAATCATATGACCTAAATGACATTTATAGAATACAATCCAACAACAGAATGCCTATTCTTCTCAATTATTCTACCCAGAATAATTACCAAAATAGGCCTTACTGGGGGCCATAAAAACTAGTCTCCACCAGGTGCCAGTGAGTCATGCCTGTAATCCCAGCACTCTGTGATGCCAAGTTGGAATTCCTTGAGTCCAGGAATTCAGGAATATCCTGGGCAATATAGTGACACCTCATCTCTACAAAAAATACAAAAATTAGCACATGGTGGCATGTACCTGTAATCCCAGCTTTTTGGAAGGTTAGGTGGGAGGATCCCTTGAGCCCAGGAAGTACAGGTTATATTGAGCCTAGACATCACCACTGCACTACAATCTGGGTGACAAAGTGAGACCCTGTCTCAGAAAAAAAAAATATATATATATATAATAAACTAGTCTGAACAAATTACAGGAATATTCAAGTTATGTGAAGTATGTTCTCTGATCATGATGTAATTAAATTAGAAATCTAAAAGAAATGTAACTTGACAATCCTCAAATATTTAGAGAATGTAAAACACACTTCAGAATAACCTGCTTAGTCAAGGAAGAAATCAAATAGGAAATTAGAGGTTATTTTGAAATGAATAAAAATGAAAATACATTATGAAGATTTGTGGAATACTACTCAAGCAGCACTTAGGGGAGAAATTTATACTGCTAAACATTTATTTTAAAACATAAGATTTATGTTAAATTAAATACGTCAACTTTCACTGTAACCAAATAGATAGCAAAACTAATTAAACTGAAAGTAAGAAATGAAATCATACAGTTAGAGTAGCAGTCAATGAAATAGAAAACAGAAAATAAAAAGATAAAGAGAAAATCAATGAAATCCAGAGCTGGTTTCTTAAGATCAGTGAAATTGTTAAACCTCCAGCTAGACTTATTTGTAAGGAAAAAAAGAAAACATAATTACAGTGATCAGACATGGGAGCTTAACATCACTACAGACTCTACAGATATTAAAATGATTTTAAAGTAATTAATAACTTTGCTGATAAATTTGGCAACATGAATCAAATGGATAATTCTTTGAAAGGGACAATCTATCATGGTTCACTCAAGAAGAATAGGCAACCTAGGCTGGGCACAGTGGCTCATGTCTGTAATTCCAGCACTTTGGGAGGCCGAGGTGGGCAGAGCACTAGAGGTCAGGAGTTTGAGACCAGCCTGGCCAACATGGTGAAACCCCATCACCACTAGAAATACAACAACAACAACAACAACAACAACAACAACGACAACAACAAATTATTCAGGCTTGGTGGCGGATGCCTCTAATCACAGTTACCTGAGAGACTGAGGCAGGAGAATCTCTTGAACCTGAAAGGCAAAGGTTGCAGTGAGCACTCCAGCCTGGGTGACAGAGTGAGACTCTGTCTCAAAAAAAAAAAAAAAAAGGAATATGTAACCTAATATTATATCTCAAATATTAAATATTATAGTGTATCTCAAATAAACATATATATGTTTTGTATGCATAAAGGTGAATACATATATGCTATTATATACCATTAGATAGTATTTTGTAGTACATGTTACTGCTATAAATACGTATGTTAAAGTAATTCAATTTGTAGTCAAATACCTTCCCACAAAGAAAATTACTAGGAAATTCCTACTAACATTTCGGTACAAAATAATAATTCTACACCATTTTTTCTGGTGACTGAAGAGAATACTTTCCAATTGACTGTATAAGGTCTAAATTACCCTGATATCAAACAGACAGACATTAAAAGGAAAAGTACAAGTCAATATGTAATCATGAATATAGATGCCAAAATTAAAAAGTATATAGCGAATTCAGTGAAATAATACAGAGAAAAAGATAATTATGACCAAAGCATATAACATCAATCTGTATAATTACTCATATTTACAAACTCAAGAACCAAAAACAGTAAAATTATATGATTAACACAATAGAAACAGAAAAATTAATTGATAAAATCTAAAATAAATTTCTGTTATAAACTCTCAGCAAAATATAAATATAATGAAATTTTCTAGACATGATAGAACTGCTCAAAGATGTTTATGAAAAACATAGTTAACATCACACATATTGGTGAAAGTCTGAAAACTTTCCCCTTAAGATCAGGAAAAAGAGAGGACTATGCTTTCACTACTTGTATTCAACTTTGTACTGGAGGTTCTAGCTAGTAAAATAGGGAAGAAGAAAAAAAAAAAAAAAAACCAAAAGGTATGCAGATAGGAAAGGAAGGAATAAAGCTGTCTTTATCCAGAGACAACATGATTGCCTATGTATCTGATGACATCTGCAAACAAAATTTACTGGGATTAGTAAGTGAGTTTAGCAAGGTGATTTATGGTTCAGAATATTCAATCTTATTAAGATGCCAGTTTGCCCTAAAATGATCTACAGATTAAACACAACCCCAGTGAAAATCCTACAATGTGTTATATAGAAATGGACAATTTGATTCTGAAACTCACTGAAAATGCTATGACAGCCAAAGAAGGTTGAAAATGAAAAACAAAATTGAATGATTAATACCACCTCTAAATAAGAAAAGAAGAAATATAGTAAATTGAGCCCTGTCCCACGAGCCTGTGTTTAAGTTTGACTTTAGTTTTCAATCTTTTTTTATTGTTTATTATTCAAAGTCCTCAGGTAGTTGCTTTTTGAATTCTGTATAGAGATGTAATCAGTAGATGATATAGGATGTGCTAATGAGTTTATAATACCTAGGCTTTACTACCTTCCTTAAAATTTTTAAAAAAATAATCAACTTCTGATATTTTTGGTCCTCTCCTTTGTAGGTTTGCTTTATATTTTATTAAGTTGTGTTCATGTTTATTATTCATTTTCTTATTCTTTCTTTGAATTTAATATCTACATAATGTTTTGATGCTAATGAAAATTCTAGATGTCTAAATTTATTAGGACAAATCAAGTCCTTTAATCCAGTAGCACACAACTTGAACAAAGTCTATGAATTTATTTTTCCATCATCATCCTTCTAATAAAAGACACACGTTTAGCCTTTATTTCCGACAATCTTCTCATTTTGTTTTATTTTGTTTTGGTCATTGTGTTGGACTGTCATTTTCTGCAAGTGCTGGTGGATGATCTGTGTAATTTCAAGATTTGCTTGCCAAATGCATTATAGCATACTGAATAAAAACAAGGACTGATGGGGTAAGCTAGACTTGGATTTAAATTTGTAATGTATCACATACTGTATCAGCTTTACAGCTTTGAAAATAGTCTCTTACCCTTTCTTTGAGTTCCTTATCTATAAAATTGCAGTAGTAATATCTACTGGATATGGTATGTAAGGTTTCTAGCATGTACCTAGCATGTGGTAAGTATTCAGCTAAAAGTAGCTGTTTATTAACCTTAGGCCAGTGAATGTTTTTTATTGATGACATACTTATTCTGGTGGTTTATAATATTAAATGATTTTTATTTTCTAATGTTTTATACTTTATTGTTTTTAATCTTGTGTAATATCTGATTGGAAAAATTAGAGGAAAACACTAGTCAGATGTACAAGTTGGGATTCTGCTATGTGGAGAAATAATATATGCTCTCCCAGTGAGCAAGACATGCAGTGAAGAAAGAAGCTGGCATTTGGTAACTTCCTTGAAAGTTCCCACGTAGAGAAAGAATATTGCTGGATGTCTTAGTACTGCCTATGTTGTGAAGCCAAATATGCCTCCCCTGTGATTATTTAATGGACCTGATTCACTGGATGCTTCTCTGCATGGTAAGCATTAATTTAGAAAGCTGATAAACATCACATATAGAGCATATTAATTGTGAAGGAAAACAACAAAGTTTCTGAAGTGAGCTGATTGCAAATGTACTAATTTGAACTGGTGCTTGCTTCACTTAAGGCCTGTTATATGTTCTAAGATCATTACATGTGAATAAAGAATTGATCTTAATTCTTATGTTTGGAAAGAAATGAAACAAATTCAAGTTTGGACTGTCTTCAGATTTTTGAGTTTTTGGAAAATTTAATTTGTTGTAAATGTAAATAATAAAAATAAAATCTGAAAGTTAATACTAAAGGATGGTGTAGTAAATGACTCTCTTACTGATCAAAGGCTTAAAGCCCAATCTACTGCAGAAATTAAACAAAATATCATTCATTTTAAAGAAACAATAACTATATAGCTATATTATAAAGTTCTAAGGTAGCAAATAAGTTTCTTAAGCTAACACACACAATAATCAATGGTATAAAACTGAATGTCATATGATAGAGTTCATTGCCTTACTATAAGGCATGTTACTTGAATTTTCTTCTTTTATTTTCAGTCTAAAACTTATAATTACTGCAACAAATCATAAGATTTAGGAAATTCAGCAGTGCTTTTTTTTTTTTTTTGCAGGCATTTTGCTTTTATTTTAAAGTAGATTCTAAGTGACAGCTCATTATACTTTGAGAAATTTATTCTTGTTTGCTGGCTTTCTCTCAACTACATATTTTCTAAATACTAATGGAATTAAAATTAAGCCATTATTCAGCTTTTAAATAAGAATTGCTTTCCTTTTCTGAATTGCCTTCTCATTAATATTAATTGATTCAATTTTTTAAACTAATGTTCAGTGTCTATCTGCTCTTAAAATTGTAGAAGGCTTTTGCACATGCTATTCTTTTCCTGTTGTTATATTTCACTTTCAAGACTCAATTTATCTTGGATAATAGGTTGTGTCATACAGGTTTTTTGATTTTGCTTCAGAGCAGGGGTCAGCAAACTGCAGCCTGAGAGCCAAATTTAGCCCACTGCCTCTTTTTTGTACAGTCAGTAGACTAAGAATGGTCTTAACATTATCAAATTTTTTAGAAAATCAGTGCAAAAAATCTCCATAAATAACAATAATATGAAGTTCAAATTTTCATATCTATAACTCCAATTTTTAATTAAAAAATTAAGTATTCGTGAACATCTGCTTTCTCTCTTTGTTATACAAGTTCCCACATAATATCCTCAATTTTGCTTCTGGGGCTGCAAATATAAATATTTACTATTTGGTCCTTTACAAAAAACTTTGCTAACCCTTGCTATAGAGAAATAGATTATATTGCGATTATATTGCAAGTCTTAGCATGCTTTTGTGCCATGCTATTTTTTTTTTTCTTTCTTTTTTGGTCTCCACATTGTGAATAAGCAAGTTTTCTTGCCCGGGATATGGAGATTGTCCTATAGAGATCTACTTATCTTTTCTGACTGCAAAAGTGCCAACACTCAAGATTTCTTACCCTGCATCCCTGGTAGAACTGAATTTGGCGATATCTTTCGGGAGCAGGGAGAGCGGTTCTTCAGAGTTCTGTACTAAAATTGCATCTTTCATAGCATTCACAAAGATGTATGGTGGAATTTCTTACCTTTCTTTCTTCCAACAAAAAGGAAAGTTTTGAGAATACATGACTGCGATGAATCTCTCTGTAACCTTATGGATCTTGCCTTGCCAATTGTGTGCACCAACACTAAAGGTTTTTTTTTTTTTTTTTTTTTTTTTTT
>NW_016817554.1:42570-46679 GCF_001698545.2 Rhinopithecus bieti
GAGTTTCACCATGTTGCCCAGGATGGTCTTGCACTCCTGAACTCAGGAGATCCACTCACCTCGGCCTCCCAAAGTGCTGAGATTACAGGCATCAGCCACCGTGCCCAGCTAAATTTTTTTTGTATTTTTAGTAGAGACAGGGTTTCACTGTGTTAGGATGGTCTCGATCTCCTGACCTCGTGATCCACATGCCTTGGCCTCCCAAAGTGCTGGGATTACAGGCGTGAGCCACCATGCCCAGCCCCATATATGAAACCTTATTAGATAGACTGATTGAAAGATAGATAAATATTATTTACTTTTATCAAATGCATCAAATTTAGTTACCTTATATTTTTCTTTACTCTGTTAATACATTAAAATAGCATATTTTCTAATACTGATTTGCATTCTTAGAATAAACAATTCTTTACTATTATGCAATTATTATTCTAACACCCAGCTCATTTTTTTGTTCAGAATTTTTTGAATTTATGTTTATAAGTGAGCTTGTAACACTGGTTCACATCTTCATGTACTATGTTAAAGTATTATTGGACCTCAGTTACACAGAAGAGAGTTTAGATACTCCTCAGTTCATGGGAAGGCATTATCAAAGGTCTTTGTGTATCCCATATTCATTTCTCAATTTTAGTCATATATTTTTTTGTTCTTCTCTTTCATAATCAGGAAATATATTTGTATTTGTATATCTGTGATTACTTATAAAATAAATAATAAACTAATTGTTTATAAACTTAAAAAAAATCTAATATCTTCTTCTTTTTTAAAAAATTTTACTTTAAGTTCTGGGATACATGTGCAGAACATGCAGGTTTATTACATAGGTATACATGTGCCATGGTGGTTTACTGCACCTATCAATCCATCATCCAGGTTTTAAGCCCCATAGGTATTAGGTATTCATCCTAATGCTCTCCCTCCCCTTGCCTACAACCCCCAAACAGGCCTGGGTGTGTGTTGTCCCCCTCCCTGCATTGGTGGGTTATTATTGTTCAACTCCCACTTATCAGTGAGTACATGTGGTGTTTGGTTTACTGTTCCTGCATTAGTTTGCTGAGAATGGTGGCTCCCACCTTCATCCATGTCCCTGCAAAAGACATGAACTCATTCTTTTTTATGACTGCATAGTATTCCATGGTGAATATGTGCCACATTTTCATTATCCAGTCGAACATTGATGGGCATGTGGGTTGGTTCCAAGTCTTTGCTATTGTAAATAGTGCTGCAATAAACATACGCGTGCATGTGTCTTTATAGTAGAACGATTTATAATCCTTTGGGTATATATCCAGTAATGGGATTGCTCGGTTAAATGGTATTTCTGGTTCTAGATCCTTGAGGAATTGCCACATTGTTTTCTACAATGGTTGAACTAATTTACACCAACAGTGTAAAAGCGTTCCTACTTTTCCCAGCCTCGCCAGCATCTATTGTTTCTTGACATTTTAATAATCGCCATTCTAACTGGTGTGGTATCTTCATTTTTAATTGGGTCAACTTCATTAGATGAACAGAACCCAAAAGTCCAAATTCCTAGGCTTTCTAATAATGTATTTCATAAAGTAATATTAGAATGCTTTTTACAATAGATTGCTTTACAGTATGGTATTTTATTGCATTAGATTATAAATATGAAATTAATATGAATAATTTTAAAAGAATAATACATAATTAGAACAAATTATTTAAAATATGAATACTTAGGTACCATTAAGCACCTTTCATGTCAGACATAACCATATAACCAGTTTCAGGTACTGATTATTTAATTTAATCTCTCTTGGACTCAGACTTTCTTAATATTATTTATTTATAAAAACACTACTTTATTGTATACATTGTATTTTAAGCAACACACTTAAATAACAAACTTTATGCAACGCTTGTTCATTTTTTCTAGGCAGTTAATTTTGAAAATTTTAGTTTGAACAGGTCAACACATCTGTTTCTTAGAATAATAATTGTTTATTTTTCTTTTCTTGCTCTCCTGTCTTTTTATGAACTTCAAAAGAATGTATCCGTCTATATCTAATCTATTCATCTGTCTATCCATCCATCCATCTATCTATCTATCTATCTATCTATCTATCTATCTATCTATCTATCTTGCCTATTAGAAAGTATTGAGATAATTTGCTCAGGGTTCCCACAATTAAACATTCATTTGGCTATAAAGAAGAAAATGTCATTTAGTTTTCAGTTTGTTATAGTGATTATAATTGTACATGATAATAATATATATTTATGATAATGATATACATATTTCAATAAAAATTTTTTCAATAACACATATCCTTATAAAATTATTATTGAAAAAAGTGTTTGCTCAACTTCCAGAATTTAATTGAGAAGAAAGAATTCTTAAATAGCAGACCTACTGTTTATAACAAACTCCAATTCTTCTAAGAATATGTGTGAGCATGCACCTTTTCGGTGTATGTTTAGAAATTGTGTATGCTTTCATTCAATTTAAATTTCTTTACCCACACCTTTCTCACCGAGGTACTTCCAAATTTACACAGACAAAATATTGGGGTGTTTATTCTTTATTTACTTATTTAATTTTTTATGTTTATACTTTAAGTTCTAGGGTACATGTGCACAACATGCAGGTTTGTTACATATGTATCCATGTGCCATGTTGGTGTGCAGCACCCATTAACTCATCATTTACATTTGGTATATCTCCTAATGCTATCCCTCCCCATGCCCCCACCCCATGACAAGCCCCATTGTGTGATGCTCCCCACCCCATGTCCAAGTGTTCTCATTGTACAATTCCCACCTATGAGTGAGAACATGCAGTGTTTGATTTTCTATCCTTGAGATAATTTGCTCAGAATGATGGTTTCCAGCTTCAACCATGTCCCTACAAAGGACATGAACTCATCCTTTTTTATGGTCGCATAGTATTCCATGGTGTAAATGTGCCACATTTTCTTAATCCAGTCTATCATTGATGGACATTTGGGTTGGTTCCAAGTGTTTGCTATTGTGAATAGTGCCACAATAAGCATACGTGTACATGTGTCTTTATAGAGCATGATTTATAATTTTTGGGTATATACCGGGTAATGGGATGGCTGGATCAAATGGTATTTCTAGTTCTAAACCCTTGAGGTATTGCCATACTGTCTTCTACAATGGTTGAACGAGTTTACACTCTCACCAACAGTGTAAAAGTGTACCTATTTCTTTACATCCTCTCCAGCACCTGTTGCTTCCTGTCTTTTTAATGAGCACCATTCTAACTGGTGTGAGATGGTATCTCATTGTGGTTTTGATTTGCATTTCTCTGAAGGCCAGTGATGATGAGCATTATTTCATGTGTCTGTTGGCTGCATAAAAGTTTTCTTTTGAGAAGTGTCTGTTCATATCCTTTGCCCACTTTTTGATGGGATTGTTTGATTTTGTCTTGTAAATTTGTGTAAGTTCTTTGTAGATTCTGGATATTAGCCCTTTGCCACATAGGTAGATTGCAAAAATTGTCTCCCATTCTGTAGGTTGCCTGTTCACTCTGATGGTAGTTTCTGTTGCTGTGCAGAAGATCTTTAGTTTAATTAGATCCCATTTGTCAATTTTGGCTTTTGCTGCCGTTGCTTTTGGTGTTTTAGACATGAAGCCCTTGCCCATGCCTATGTCCTGAATGGTATTCCCTAGGTTTTCTTCTACAGTTTTTATGGTTTTAGGTCTAATATTTAAGTCTTTAATACATCTTGAGTTAATTTTTGTGTAAGGTGTAAGGAAGGTACCAGCTTTCTACATATAGCTAGCCAGTTTACCTAGCACTGTTTATTAAATAGGAAATCCTTTCCCCATTTCTTGTTTTTGTCAGGTTTGTCAAGATCAGATGGTTGTATATGTGTGGTATTATTTCTGAGGGCTCTGTTCTGTTCCATTGGTCTATATCTCTGTTTTGGTACAAGTACCATGCTGTTTTGGTTACTGTAGCCTTGTAGTACAGTTTGAAGTCAGGTAGCGTGATGCCTCCAGCTTTGTTCTTTTGGCTTAGGATTGTCTTGGAAATACGGGCTCTTTTTCTTGGTTCCATATGAACTTTAAAGTAGTTTTTTTTTTTTTTTTTTTTTTTTTTCATTTTTTTGAAA
>NW_016817554.1:48790-71658 GCF_001698545.2 Rhinopithecus bieti
CTTTTCTTTAAGAATATTGAATATTGGCCCCCACTCTCTTCTGGCTTGTAGAGTTTCTGCTGAGAGATCTGCTGTTAGTCTGATGGGCTTCCCTTTGTGGGTAACCCGACCTTTCTCTCTGGCTGCCCTTAACATTTTTTCCTTCGTTTCAACTTTGTTGAATCTGAGAATTATGTGTCTTGGAGTTGCTCTTCTTGAGGAGTATCTTTGTGACATTGTCTGTATTTCTTGAATTTGAATGTTGGCCTGCCTTTCTAGGTTGGGGAAGTTCTCCTGGATAATATCCTGAAAAGTGTTTTCCAACTTGGTTTCATTCTCCCCATCACTTTCAGGTACACCAATCAGATGTAGATTTGGTCTTTTCACATAGTCTCATATTTCTTGGAGGTTTTGTTCATTTCTTTTTACTCTTTTTTCTCTAAACTTCTCTTCTCACTTCATTTCATTCATTTGATCTTCAATCACTGATACCCTTTCTTCTGGTTTATCGAATTGGCTACTGAAGCTCATGCATGCATCATGTAGTTCTTGTGCCATGGTTTTCAGCTCCATCAGGTCATTTAAGGTCTTCTCTACACTTGTTGTTCTAGTTAGCCATTCATTTAATCTTTTTTCAAGGTTTTTAGCTTCTTTGCAACGAGTTCAAACATCCTCCTTTATCTTGGAGAAGTTTGATCATCTGAAGCCTTCTTCTCTCAACTCATCAAAGTCATGCTCTGTCCAGCTTTGTTCCTTTGTTGGCGATGAGCTTTGTTCCTCTGGAGAAGAGGCACTCTGATTTTTAGAATTTTCAGCTCTTCTGCTCTGGTTTCTCTCCATCTTTGTTGTTTTATCTACCTTTGGTCTTTGATGATGGTGATGTACAGATGGGGTTTTGGTGTGGATGTCCTTTTTGTTTGTTAGTTTTCCTTCACGACCCTCAACTGCATGACTGTTGGAGTTTGCTGGAGGTCCACTCCAGACTCTATTTGCCTGCATATCACCAATGGAGACTGCAGAACAGCGAATACTCCAGAACAGCAAATGTTGCTGCCTGGTTGTTCCTCTGGAAGCTTTGTCTCAGGGGGCACCCGGCCATGTGAGGTGTCAGTTGGCTTCTACTGGGAGGTACCTCCCAGTAAGGCTACTTGCGGGTCCAGGACCCACTGGAGGAGGCAGTCTGTCTGTTCTCAGATCTCAAACTCTGTACTGGGAGAACCACTAGTCTCTTCAAAGCTGTGACAGAGGGACATTTTAGTCTGCAGAAGTTTCTGTTGCCTTTTGTTCAGCTATGCCCTGCCCCCAGAGGTGGAGTCTACAGAGGCAGGCAGGCCTCCTTTAGCTGCAGTGGGCTCCACCCGGTTGGAGCTTCTGGGCTGCTTTGTTTACCTACTCCAGCCTCAGCAGTGGCAGGCCCCCCTCCCCCAGCCTCGCTGGTACCTTGCAGTTCGATCTTAGACTGCTGTGCTAGCAATGAGCGAGGCTCTGTGGGTATGGGACCCACCGAGTCAGGCGCGGGTTATAATCTCCTGGTGTGCTGTTTGCTGAGACATTGGAAAAGTACAGTATTAGGGTGGGAGTGATCCAATTTTCCAGGTGCTGTCTGTCACAGCTTCCCTTGGCTAGGAAAGGAAATTCTCTGACCCCTGCTTCGACTCACACTCTGCACCCACTGTCTGACAAGCCCCAGTGAGAAGAACCTGGTACCTCAGTTGGAAATGCAGAAATCACCAGTCTTCTGCCATCACTCACACTGGGAGATGTAGACTGGAGCTGTTCCTATTCAGCCATCTTGGAACCTCCCTTTCTCCTGGGGTGTTTATTCTAATTGGCATTGCAAAATTATTATACAACATATGTTATATTTGTTTTCAATTAGTATGATTTTGTATCAAAATTATTCAATAATTATTTTGATTACACTTTTTTTAGTTATTGGCTTTTTCACCAGAACCTCTTCATCCCAAGCAATTTATACTGTTTCATCTCATGGCCTTCTAACATACATCAAGTCATAATTCTATTTTCTTTTTTAGTTTTTCTTTCTTTCTATTTTTTTATAATTTTTCTCTTTCTTTTTTTCCTCCCTTTTCTCCCTCATCCTCAGGCTCCATCAAGTCATCATTTTAGAAAAGTGCATTACTTATATCCTTTCTGAGAACTTCTAAGATGACTTCCTCTAGGTGTATTATAATTTGATGCACCACAAAGAAATAAAGAAAAGGATTCTACCTGATAAACTCTAGCATGACATTGATCAAGAACATACACTAATCTTAAGCAAGTTAAAAATCTGAAACTAATTTGCATTCTAGAGTCAATGATGAAATTTAGCTGAAAACATCTTCCTTACTCTTCTGTGCATGAAGATCAACCTGGATATAGAATCCTTTGGGAGGTGGCACAGTGTAGAGTTTAAAAGCACAGAATTGGTCCTCAAAACCCAGCTCTGCTGTTTATTATTTTTGTGACCTTGGAGAAGGTCACACACTTTGCTTCACTTTTCCCATCTTTGAAATAGGGGTAATAAAGTGAGCTAGCTCATAGTGTTATAATAAGCATCAAAAGAGTTCGTATTGGAAAGCAGTACTCTTAAAACAGTATGGATCATAAATATTAGTAACGTAAATAACAAATAAATAAGATTCTCGAACTCAGTGAATTGCCTTCTGACACTGTGCATGGTAGAGAATTTTAAAGCCAGGTAGATAATAATTTGCCTCCCTTAGTACTGTTAGAATTTCCCAATTTTTAATATTGACCAAAAAATCACACTGTTACTTGTTGGGCTGCATAAAATGATTTTCTATTTAAAGAAAATTTCTTTAGACATTCAGTGTTCTTATATTCAGGTTAATGTCTGCTGTTACTTCTCTCTTTTTGATGCTATTTCTCCTGCTGTAATTCCTTTTCCTGCTTTTCTTCCCAGGCCTCCACCTGCTCATCTCTTCTCTTCTTCCTATTTCCTTTACCTAATGTGGTTGCTGCTGATGTTGTTAAGGCTTATAATGCACTGCATTCGTTGCCATTAATTCAGTAACTACTCTAAGGAGAGATTGGCTCTCTCTCCTCTTTCTTTTTGCTTTTGACTTCACAATATTTACATTTTATCTTCAGAATCTTTGTTTTGGGAGTTTTCTTCAATATACAATACTTATCTTGTATTTGAAAGTTATCAGTTAAGTCTCCATCGCAATTTAAAATGGAAATTTTATACTTTGTATTTCTTATAATTTCCTTTTTATTTATTTTTTGAGACAGGATTACCCTCTGTCACCCAGGCTGGGTGACAGTGGCACTATTTCTGCTAATTGCAGCCTTCGCCTCCTGGGTTCAGGTGATTATCTGTCTTAGCCTCCTGAATAGCTGGGACTATAGCTGTGCACCACCAAGCTGGCTAACTTTTGTATTTTTAGTAAAGACGGGGTTTTATTGGCCAGGCTGATCTCAAATTCCTGGCCTCATGTGATCCACCTGCCTCGGCCTCCCAAAGTGCTGGTATTACAGGCATGAGCCACAGTGCCCAACCAATATTATCCCTTATTTAAGGTAACTTCTTACTTCAAATTAACTTGTGGTCCCTGGTAGTTTGCTTTTGAGAATGTTTATAATTACTAATGCAGTTTCTTTAAATGTTACAGGTATATTCAGATTTCTTTTTTCTCCTTGTATAAGTTTTGTTATTTAATATTTTTTTCTAGGAATGTTTCCATATCACCTAAAGTTTTGAAGTGTTTAGCATCAGGATATTCATAATGTTCACTTGCTATCTTTTTAATCTCTACAGCATTTATAGCTATGTCCTGCATTTCCTTCCATTAATGTCTATCTGGATTCCTCTCCTCTTTTTTCCTCCTCTTACTCCTCCTCTCCTATCTCCCCTTGTCCACCCCAATGAGTCTTGCCAGAAATTTGTCAGTCTGTTGGTGTCATTTCAACTGAGACACTATTGTCTGTCACTCCATGCTACACCCATGTGTACACATTATTTAGCTCCTACTTATAAATAGGATCATGAACTATTGCTCTTTCTATGTCTGACTTGTTTCACTTAAAACAGTGGCCTCAAGTTCCAACCATGTTGCTGCAGAAGACTTGATTTATGTTTTTTACAGCTGAATAGTATTACATGGTATATACATTTACCACATTTTTCCCTATCCAGTCATCCACTAATGGACACTTAGGTTCATTACGTATCTTTGCTATTATGAATAGTGCTGCAATAAACATATAAGTTCAGGCATCATTTGATATAAAGATTTCTTCTCCTTTGGGTAGGTTACCCATAGAGGGAATGTTTGGGTCACATAGTAGTTCTATTTTTAGCTCTTTGAGAAATCTTCATACTATTTTCCACAGGGATTGTACTAGCTTACATTCCTACCAGCAGCATTATAAAAGCTCTCTTTTCTCTACATCCTTGTCAATATCTTTATTTTTTGTCTTCTGAGTCACAGCCATTTTAACTGTTGTGATTTTGATTTGCATTTATCTCATGATTAGTGATTTGAACATTTTTTCATATGTCTGTTGGTGATTTTATGTCTTCTTTTAAAATATCTGCTTTTTTCAACTTTCAGGTTCAGCGGTACATGTGCAGGTTTTTGTTATATAGGTAAATTGCATGTCACAGGGGTTTGGTGCACAGATTATTTTATGCCCAACAGATAGTTTTCAGTCTTCAGCCTCCTCCCACCTTCCACCCAAGTAAGCTCTTTTGTCTGTAGTTCCCTTCTTTGTGTCCAAATGTACTCAATGTTTAGTTCCCACTTATAAGTAGGACAAGCAGTATTTGGTTTTCTGTTCACTTAGAATAATGGCCTCCAGCTCTATCCATGATGCTGCAAAGGACAAGATCTCATTCTTTCTTATGGTTGCATAGTATTCTGTAGTATATATGTATGTACAACATTTTTAATCCAATTACCATTGATGGGCATTTAGGCTGACTCTATGTCTTTGCTATTGTGAATAGTATTGCAATAAACATACACATAAATGTGTTTTTATGGTAAAAGGATTTATATTTCTTTGGGTAGATACTCAACAATGAGATAGCTGGATTGAATGGCAATTCTGTTATAAGTACTTTGAGAAGTCACCTAACTGCATTCTGCAATGGCTGAACTGACTTATATTCCCACCAGCAGTGTATAAACGTTCCCTTTTTCCCACAACTTTGGCAGCATATATTATTTTTTGACATTAATAGTCATTCTGACCTATGTGAGATGTTTTCTCATTGTGGTTTTGATTTGCATTTCTCCAATAATTAGTGAGGTTGAGAATTTTTTCATATGCTTGTTGGCCACATGAATGCCTTCCTTTGGAAAGTGTCTGTTCGTATCCTTGCTTACTTTTTAATGGAGTTATTTGTTTTTGGCTTAATAATCTGTTTATGTTTCTTATAGATTCTGGGTATTAGAACCTTGTTGGATTTACAGTTTGCAAATACTTTCTCCCATTTGTAGTTGTCTGTTTGTTGACAATTTATTTTGCTGTGCAGAAGATCTTTAGTTAAATTAGAACCATTTTTCAATTTTTGTTGTAATTGCTTTTGGCATCTTCATCACAAAATTTTTGCCAGGCCTTATGTCCAGAATGGTATTTCCTAGGTATCTTTCCAGGGTTTTTGTGGTTTTAAGTTTTGCATTTAAGCATTTAATCAATTTTGAGTTAATTTTTGTATATGGTGTTAAGAAGGGGTCTGGCTTGAGCCTTCTACATATTGTCACGGATCCTTGGGGTGATGCATTTCTGGCTGGAAACACCTGAGGCTAGTCACACCTTTGCCCAAGTTTTGCTTGGGTCTGCTGGGCTTGTTCTGCCCACTTGGTCTGGAAGGCTGTGCTCAGTTCACACTACTGGCCTGAATCCTATGTCAGCCAAGGGTAAGCAGAGTGGTAAGGGTTGTGTGGGGTCCAGCCATTGTGCACAACCAGGCATGCTGGCTGCAGTGGGGTGGGCAGCTCCAGGCACTGGCCCTGGTGCTGGCTCCCTATGAGGCTGCAGTTGGAACAGGTTGTATGCCAAGCAGCTTCCACAGCTGGCACCAAGGAATGCAGTGATGTCTGGAAGCTTGGAGATTCCAGGAACCACAGAGCCCCAAAGAGGGTCTCACATCCCTGATTCAGGGAGCTCCTAGGTCTGGGATCCCTGAAAGACCACAGCACTCTCTCCTTATTTCTTCTCTCGTTTTTGTCACCTGCAATGTGGTGAGCAAGGGGTATGTTTCAGCCTTGTTTGTGTTACAACTCTTTTAACCCTGCCATTTGGCAGATCCAGAGTTCTTGTCCTGCAGCCGGGAAGAATGAGGTACATGGACTACTGGAGGGTGAACAAGGTGAAGAGGAGCTTTATTGAGCTACCAAACAGCTCAGAGGATACCTGCATTGGGTAGATCCTCTCTGCAGGCAGGGTGTCCCAGTGAGTGTTCAGCTCTCAGCAGAGAGGAGACCCTGGAGTGGGTAGCTCCTTTCTGCAGCTGGTAGTTTGACATTTGCCCAGCTCTCAGTAGTAAGGTCCCCTTTATCATTTCTGGTTGTGTTTATTTGGATCTTTTCTTTTCTTTTTTTTTTGTTTATTAGTCTAGTGAGTGGTCTACCTATCTTATTTATTCTTTCAAACAATCACCTTCCAGATTTGGTGATCTTTTGCATGTTTTTTTCCTGTCACAATTTCCTTCAGTTCAGCTCTGATTATGATTATTTTTTGTCTTCTGCTAGCTTTGGAGTTGGTTTTCTCTTGTTTCTCTAGTTCTTCTAGGTGTAATGTTAAGTTGTTAATTTGAGATCTTTCTAACTTTTCAATGTGGGCATTTAGTGCTATAATCTTCCCTCTTAACACTGGTTTGGCTGTGTCCCAGAGACCATTGTATGTTGTGTCTTTGATCTCATTAGTTTCAAATAATTTTTATATTTTTGCCTCAATTTCGTTATTTCACTCAAAAGTAGTTCAGGATCAGATTGTTTAATTTTCTTGTAATTGTATGATTTTTAATCATTTTCTTAGTGTTGATTTCTATTTTTATTGTGCTGTGGTCTGAGAGTGTAGTTGGTATAATTTTGTTTTTTTTTTTTTAAGTTTTGAATTTGCTAAGGATTGTTTTTATGGTCAATTGTGTGGTCAATTTTAGAGTATGTGCCATGTACAGATGAGCTGAAGAGTCCCTTCAGCTCATTGATCCATTTGGTCAAGTATTGCACTCAGGTCCCGAATAGCTTTGTTGGTTTTCTGCCTTGATGATATGTTTAATACTGTCAGTGCACTGTTGAAGTCCCCGACTCTTGTCATGCGGTTATCTAAGTTTCTTCGTAGGTCTCTTAAGAACTTGTTTTATAGATCTGGGTGCTCCAGTGTTGGGTGCATATATATTTAGGACAGTTAGGTCTTCTTGTTCAATTGGATCCTTTCCCATTATGTAGTACCCTTCTTTGTTGGTTTAAAGTCTGTTTTGTCTGCAATTAGAAGAACAATCACTGTTTTCCATTTGCTTGGTAGATTTTTCTCCGTCCCTTTACTTTGGACTTATGTGTGTCATTGCATGTGAGACGACTCTTTGAAGGAAGCATACCATGGGTCTTATTTCTTTATGCAAATTGTCACTCTGTGCCTTTGAATTGGGGTATTTAGGCCATTTACATTCAAGGTTAATATTGATGTATGTGAATTTGATCCTGTCATCATGTTTTTAGCTGGTTGACATTGTTTGTGTGGTTGTTTTATAGTGTCAATGGTCTGTGTGCTTGTGTTTTTTTGTAGTTGCTGATAATGGTTTTTCCTTTTCATATTTAGCACTCCCTTAAAAACTTCTTGTAAGGCATGTCTGGTGGTAACAAATTCCCTTAGCATTTGTTTGTCCAAAAAGGATCTTATTTCTTCACTTATGAAGCTTAGTTTGGCTGGATATGAAATTCTTGGTTGAAATTTATTTTATTTAAGTATGCTCGATGTAGGTATCCAATCTCTTCTGGTGTATACGTTTTCTGTTGAAACATTGGCTTTTAGCCTAATGGAATTCTCATTGTAGGTTACCTGACCCTTCTCTCTAGCTGCCTTTGGCATATTTTCTTTCATTTCAACTTTGGAGAATCTGATAACTATGTGTCTTGAGGGTGGTCTCCTTGTGTAGTATTTTTCAGGGGTCCTCTGCATTTCCTGAATTTAAATTTTGGTCTCTAGTGAGGCTGGAGAACTTTTCATGGATGATACCTTGAAATATGTGTTCTAAGTTGCTTGCTTTTTGTCCCTGTCTTTAGGGACACCCATGAGTTGTTGATTTGGTCTCTTTACATAATCCCATATTTCTTAGAGGTTTGTTCATTCTTCTTTAATCTTTTTTCTTTTCTGAGCTGCGTGAGTTATTTTGGAGAACCACTCTTTAAGCTCTGAGATTCTTTCCTCAGCTTGGTTGATTCTGCTGTTAATATTGTAATTTTATTCTGAAATTCTTGATGTGAGTCTTTCAGCTTTGTCAGATCACTTTGATTCTTTCTTAAGATGGCCATTTTTTTCTTTCATCTTTCATATCATTTTATTGTATTCTTTAGAATAATTGGATTGGGTTTTGGCTTTCTCTTGAATTTTGATTATCTTTATTCCTATTCATATTCTGAATTCTATTTCTGTCATTTCAGCCACTTCAGCATGGTTAATAACCATTGATGGGCAACTAGTGTGGTTGTTTGGGGATATGAATGTTCTGGCTTTTTGAGTTGCAAGAGTTCTGTTCTGTTTTTTTCTCATCTGTGTGGGCTGATATTCCTTCAATCTTTGAAGTTGCTGTCAGGGTGGTGGCAATGGCATCCATTCTGGTTTACACGTGCCAGCAGTCGTGGCAGCATGGGAGGGTGCATCATTGTTAGCTGGGATGGGGTGGTGGCAGACGTGGGACTGCTCGTGTCTGTGCATTTGTTTGAAGTGGCGGTAGTGGTGGTGTGGGACAGACGGCAGGGCCACTGGCATCTGCGTGCATGTTTGTATTGGCAGTGGTGTTGGCATGGGGGCAGGGAACTCTCAAGCATGGAGCTATCAGCCTCTGTGCATTTGGACCAGCTGCATTGGTGGTGTGGAGTTGGTGGTGGGGCCACTGCCATTCATGTATCCATATACACCTGGGCAATGTCAGCATGAGGGCAACGTGCTGCCTGGCATGGGACTGTTGGCCTCCATATTCACATTTATGCTGGCAATGGCAGCTTGTTGAGGGGTGTGAACTTACAACAGCAACAGTGATGTGGTGGAGGGGAGGGGAGATCCTCCCATGTGTGTGTTGCAGCAATGCAGTGGGGGTGTGTGATATGATTTCAATCTGTGTCCCTGCTCATCTTTCTTCAATCTTCAGTGTTACTCTGAAATTCTTTTACTGACTTCTTAGATTGCTCTTTAATATTCAGCAATGCTTTTCTTTCTAACTTAACATTTATTTATACTATGTACATTCCCATTCAAGTAGTACATTAGCTGTACTGTAGGACTTTTCCTAAGTGTTTTTTATTTTTTATAATTAAGTTTAGTTTTATTTTTTCTGCCTTTTGTTTTAAATGGATACATAAGATTGAGGGTTTTAAAAAATGTTCAGAAACATTTTATTTACATTTTGTTATTAATTTCTGAATTCATTATGTTATTTTCAAAGAATGTGATCTGTGTTATATAAATTTTAAACTTTTTGAGAATTGTTTTACAACTCAATATGTGGTACTTTTTTCAAATGTCTTTTCCTTACTTCAAAAATATGGAGCATTTTTAACCTTTTGCTTTCTTTCACATTCCACAGCTTGTCTATCCGTGAGTACAGAAAATATTCATAGTCATTCTACTTCATACTCATGCCCAGATGTATAAAATATGTAAAGATGTATGCTGAAACTTTAAAAAAATATTTCTTGTTCCCAGCCTCTCTTACTGGCTCTCTCATTTCTTTCTCTCTCATATTTTCCATATTCTTATCACTTTTATCACTCTGTGTTGCAATCTAGATAATTTCTTCAGATTTATCTTCTAGATCACTATCCCTCTCTTCTGCCTTGGTTAGTTATTTAAATCATTCATCAGATTGCTAACTTTAGTTTTTTTCTTCTTGTAGAAAGTATATTTGAATACTTGGTTGTTTAATTTAATTTTATTTATATTAACATATTATAATGGAATCACATTATGTGCTGTCTGGCGCTCTTTGGTTTTACTAATCTTCCAATTCTTAGCCATTAGTTCTCACCCTCATAGTATTAATTATATTTGTCTTTCTAACATCAGTTACATAGATACAATTCATTAATTTTGTTGTGTATGATCAAAGAGTTCTTACAAATGTGTATAGCTGGGTAAGCATCACCATACTTATGACAGAGAACATTCCATCACCTCAAATTTCCCCTCATAACCTTTGGCATCAGTCAATCCTCTCTCCCATCCCAGCTGTTAGCAACTACTGATCTGCTTTCTGGCAAATATAGTTTTACATCTTCTATAATTTTATATAAATTGAATAATACTGTATATAGTGTTTAATTTTTGTATTGTGTTATTTTTTATTTAGCAGTTTTGTGATTCATCCTTTTGTGTCAGAATCTTTTTTTTTTTTTTTTTTTTTTTTTTTTGAGACAGAGTCTCGCTGTCTCCCAGGCTGGAGTGCAGTAGCGAGGTCTCTGCTCACTGCAAGCTCCACCCCCTGGGTTCACGCCATTCTCCTGCCTCAGCCTCCCAAGTAGCTGGGACTACAGGCGCCCACCACCACGCCTAGCTAAATTTTTTGTATTTTTAGTAGAAACGGGGTTTCACCGTGTTAGCCTGAGTGGTCTCAATCTCCTGATCTCATGATCCATCCGCCTCAGCCTCCCAAAGTGCTGAGATTACAGGCGTGAGCCACGGCGCCCAGCCAGGATTTTGTTTTATTAATGAGTAATTTTCTATTGAATGGACATACTACAAATTTTGAATGCATTCAAAACTGACGAATTTATTAACTTCCTATTGCTGCTTTAACAAAGCATCACAAACTGGGTAGCTTAAGCAACAGAAATTTACTGTTTTACAGTTCTGAAGGCTAGAATTATGAGATCCAGGTGTTGACAGGGTTGATTCCTTCTGAATTCTGTGAGGGATAATGTTTCAAGCCTTTTTCCTTGCTTCCAGTGGTTTTCTGGTAATCTTCAGCTTTCCTTGGCTTGCAGACATATCATCCCAATCTCTGTTTTTATGTTCCCATAGCATTCTCTCAGTGTGCATATCTGTCTCCAAATTTTCCATTTTTATAAGAACGTTAGTCATATGCAATTAAAGCCCACTCTAATGTTCACATCTTAATTTGACTACATGTGCAAAGACCGTATTTCCAAATAAGATCCTATTCTTGAGGTACTGAAGGTTAGGGTTACTACATATCTATTTTGAGAGAAGGCAATTTAAGAGGTAACAAACATTTGTGTTATTCCTATTTTTGGCTAAATAAAATTGCATTGAGCATGTAAACACAAATCTTTGAACGTATGTGTAAATACTTAAGAGTGGGAATGACGGATCATATGGTAAGTGTATGTTTAACTTTAAATGGCACATTCTAATTGTTATTTAAAATTTTAATTCTTGGCCAGGCGTAGTGGCTCATGCCTGTAATCCCAGCACTTTTGGAGGCCGAGGCAGGCAGATCACCTGAGGTCCAGAGTTCGAGACTAGCCTGACCAACATGGAGAAACGCTTTCTCTACTAAAAATACAAAATTAGCCGGGCGTGGTGGTGCATGCCTGTAATCCCAGCTACTGTGGAGGCTGAGGCAGGACAGTGGCTTGAACCTGGGAGGCAGAGGTTGCTGTGAGCTGAGATCGCACCATTGCACTCCAGCCTGGGCCAAAAGAGTGAAACTCCATCTCAAAATAAATAAATAAATAAATAAATTATTTTTAGAAATGTATAAAATCTCCAGTTGCTCTATAGCCTCATTAACACTAAGTATTTCCAGTCATTTTACTTTTAGCCATTGTGGCATGTATTCAATCATATAACATTTTGAAAAAGCTTTCTTTTTTCAAATGAGGAATGAATGCCACTGTGCATCTTGTTATGTGCTTGTTTGCAACTTGTATATCTTCTTAGGTGTGATGTATATTTAAATATTTTATCCATTTATAAAATGTGTTGTCTTTATAAAAGTGAATTTTAAGTGTTTATTGTATATTCTGCACACAAGTTCTTCAGACATAGATTTTGCAAATATTTTCTCCTATTCTGTAGGTTGCCTCTTAGTTTTCACAGGGGCTTCATTAAAGATTCCAGTCTCCATACCTGCCAGACAATAAATTTCTATTGTTTTAAGTCACCCAGTGTGTGTTACTTGTTTCGATGGTACCAGGAAACTAAAACATATACATATTTTTAGTATACTTTGTCTTTTATTCAGTTCAAAATACTTTTATTATTTGTTTTTAAATTGTATTTTAGCTTTGAAGGTTCATGGGCAAGTTTGTTACATGGATATATTGCATAATTGTGATGTTTGGGCTTCCAGTAAAGTCATCACCCAAATAGTGAACATTATGCTCCATAGGTAATTTTTGAACATTCATCTCCCACTCACTCTCTCCTCTTATGGAGTCTCCAGGGTTTATAATTTCTATGTCTGCGTATACCAATTGTTTAGCTCTCACTTATAAGTAAGAATGTATTTTTTTTTTTTTTTTTTTGAGACAGAGTGTCTCTCTGTCACCCAGTCACAATCTCTGCTCACTGCAACCTCTGCCTCCCAGGTTAAAACAGTTCTAATGCCTCAGCTTCCTGAGTGTCTGGGATTACAGGCATGTGCCACCATGTCCAGCTAATTTTTTGTATTTTTAGTTGGGGCAGGGGTTCCCCATTGACATGGTTTGGCTGTGTGCCCTCACAAATCTCATCTTGAATTGTTAACTCTTACAGTTCCCACATGTGGTGGGAGGAACCTGGTGGGAGGTGATTGAATTATGGGGTTAGGTCTTTCCTGCACTGTTCTCGTGATAGCGAATGAGTCTCACAAGATCTGATGGTTTTAAAAATGTGAGTTTCCCTGCATAAGCTCTTTTGGCCTGCTACCATCCACGTAAGACTTGCTCCTCCTTGCCTTTAACCTTCACCATGTTTGTGAGGCCTCCCCAGACATGTGGAACTGTAAGTCTGATAAACTTCTTTCTTTTGTAAATTGCCTAGTCTCAGGTATGTCTTTATCAGCAGTGTGAAAATGGACTAATACCAACGATGTTGGCCAGACTGGTCTTGACCTCCTGACGTAAGATGATCCACTCACCTTGCCCTCCCAAAGTGCTGAGATTACAGGAGTGAACTGCCACACCCAGCCCAATATTTGAATTTCTATTTCTTAGTTATTTCACTTAGGATGATGGGCTCCAGCCCCAGCCACGTTGCTGCCAAGGACATAACTTCATTTTTTTTTTTTTTTTAAATGACTGAGTAGTATTTCATGGTGCGACATACAATATTTTCTTTATCCAAGCAACTGTTGGTGGACACTTAAGTTGATTCCATGACTTTGCTATTGTGAATAGTGATATGTTATATAATAAACATACGAGCACAGGTATCCTTTCGATATAATGCTTTCTTTTCCTTTGGGTAGATATCCAGCAGCTGAATTGCGAGGTAGAATGGTAGTTCTATTTTTAGTTCTCTGAGAATGCTCCAAACTGCTTTCCACAGGGATTGAACTAATTTACATTCTCACCAACAGTGTATAAACATTCTCTTTTGTCAGCTTCTTCATCAACCTCTTATTTTTTGCCTTTTTAATAATAGCTATTCTGACTGGCGTGAGATAGTATCTCATTGTGGCTTTGATTTGCATTTTTCTGATGATTAGTTATGTTGAGCATTTTTTTTTTCATGTTTGTTGGTCGCTTGTATGTCTTCCTTTGAGAAATGTCTATTCATGTTTTTTGCCTAATTTTTAATGGAGTTATGTGTGTTTTTCTTACCAGTTTGAGTTCTTTATAGATTCTGGATATGAGTCCTTTGTCAGATGCATAATTTCCAAATACTTTCTCCCATTCTGCAGGTTGTCTGTTTATTCTGTTGATAGCTTCTTTTGCTGTGCAGAAGCTGTTTGGTTTAATCGGTTTAATTAATCAATTTTTCTATGTTTGTTTTAGTTACATTTGCTTTTGAGGTCTTAGTCATAAATTATGCATCTAGGCCAATGTCCAAAATACTTTTAAATTTGTCTTATAATTTCTTATTTTACTCATAGTTGACAGATGATTACATTGTCTAATTTTTCCAATATTTGATAAATTTCCTTCTGTGATTGATCTTTAGTTTTAGCAATACATGTACATAACTTTTTCTTTCTAAATCTTAGATACCCTCAGAACGTTTTACACTGCTAGGACATCTGTATTTGTCCTAATGAAGATTTCAGATGTTCAACAGCCATGTTTGGCTAGTGGCTACTGTATTAGCATAGTCTATGTTTTCTCATTCTTGTGCTTTTAACTTATCCAGGTACAGACGTCCCCCAACTTATGATACATAATTTATGATTTCTCAACTTTACAATAGCACAGAAGCTATACACATTGAGTAGAAACCATACTTCCAGTACCCATACAGGAATTCCATTTTTATACTTCAGCACGGTATTCAATAAATTACACAAGATCTTTTTTAAAATTTGCTTGGAACTTTTGTCTTTGACCCATAAATTATTTAGAAGTGTGCTACTTAATTTCCGTATGTTTAGAGATTTTGCTATCTTTCTATTACTGATTTCTAGTTTTCAATTCATTATAGTCAGGTAACATACTCTGTATGATTTTAACTGTTTTAAATTTGTTTTATGACCTAAGATATGACCTATCATATCAATGTACCATGGACACTTGGAAAATGATGGATATTCTGCTGTTCTTATACAGAGTTTTCTATGTAGGTTCATCAAATCATGATGGATCATTTTATTTTTCACCTTCATTTTTGAAGACATTCCTAGAATTTATAATTTTTTAATGGTTATTTGGTTTCAACACCTTGGACATAAAATTTTACTCCCTTTTGGCTTTTTTCTTGCTGTTAACCATCATTTGAGTTGTTGGTCTTTTATTAAAGTAACCTGTATTTTTGTTCTGTCGTTTACAAGGAATACTTTCAGAAAAAGAAATGCTTGTGATTTCAGATTGTTGTGCATCATACATGAGCTCTTATGCTCCTCTTTGATGGCAACCTACGTTCTAATTAGGCAAATTCCAAAATAACACTATTAATTAATTAAATTTCAGCATATTTTTGAATTAAATCACTTCAATTCCAAATAAGTTAAAGAAATTCTGTTCTCAAGAATATGTACTCACTACACATTTTTGTGAATCTCTCAAACCTTCCATCAAATTAATAGAGATCAACTGAGAACAAAAACAAAAAGACAGAAACAAACGAAAACAAACAACAACAACAAAACCCAATGCATCCGTTGGCATCAAGACCATTGGCTGTGTAACAATAGTTGTACAGAGAAGTGTGGAGAGTCCTATCAGCAGAGGAATGCAGAAATTACTGAGAGTTGTTACCAGCCTAAGCAGTGCTTCTTAATGAATGAGAACTTAGGTGGTAAACCAGGAAACTCAGAAAAACCCTTATATGTTCCAGTGTCTGATGAGTGCTATCAGACTTCACTTAATCACTTAGCAGCCCATGAGAAAATTTAAACAGCTTTGAACCAGTCTATGCTTGCTACAGCCTCAGAAATATTCAATGTATAGTCCCTTTTAGAAGGACTTTTAAAAGTCTCTTTTAGAATTTTGACCTGGAAAAAAAAAAACAAAAAACAACAAACAAACAAAAACCCTGCTAGAAAACAAGAATAACTGGGCAACGTATAAAAACTGAGAATCTCTGAGATTAAAACAAAAGAGTTCAGTCAGGCACGGTGGCTCACACCTGTAATCCGAGCACTTTGGGAGGCCAAGGCGGGAGGATCACCTGAGGTCGGGAGTTCGAGACCAGCCTGACCAACAATTAGAAACCTCATCTCTACTAAAAATACAAAATTAGCCAGATGTGGAAGTGTATGTCTGTAATCCCAGCTACTTGGGAGGCTGAGGCAGGAGAATTGCTTGAACCCAGGAGGCGGAGGTTGCAGTGAGCCAAGACTACCCCATTGCACTCCAACCTGGGCAAAAAAAGTGAAACCCAAATCAGAAAAAAAAAAAAAAAAAGAGTTCGTACACTGCGAGTGGAATGGACAGATGTCTATAAAAGGCAGATTTTAGTTTTAAGAGGCTAGCGGAATATATTTACAAATTTTAAAGATGACACTATTTTGAGATGTAAGGCTTTTAAAGCATGGACAATTTAAGAGTAAAACAGAAAGTTTCCATAAGACTTTCTATTTCTGAAAGACAGGGAATTGCCTAAACAAGTGGCACATTTTTGAATATACAGCAGCTTTGACAGAGGAGAGATTTATGGAGTCACGAAATTGGAAAAACTACTATAACTTATCTTTACCTCCTACAAATGACCCAACCGCAAGGAATTTAGGAAAACCAGTCTAATATACAAATGGGGTAGAAAGATTAATGATAGAACTCAAAACATAGATATTACAAGGAAAAAAATGTATGAACATGAATTGAGTATATTCCAACAAGATGAAAGTATACCAAAGTTAAGCCCAAAAAGAGGACGAAATATATTTTTTTCTAACCTATCACCTAAACTCACATGTAATTATTAAATGCTTGTTAATAACACTCACTATTTCACCATGCCTCTGCAGAGTGTCATTACAATTTAGTAGTAACCAGCCAACGTTGCTGTCTTTTTAGGTGTTCCCTCTCTCCTCATGTTTTCTAGGTCCCTGCATTTTTGCACCTGCTGCAGCATTTGCTGCCCCTGGACATTTTCCCAGGTCACACTGTCAAAAGCTGTAACAATGAGTCATCATCTTGTGCCAGAATGGCATCTTCTGTGAGAGGGAAAGGAGTGAGCCATCCTCAAATTACCACTTGCATTCTTGGGCTACTCTTGGTATCAATGGAGCTAGTCTTGGTCTTCCAAGATGCAGCAGGTAAAGATTTTATTGGGGGCATGCCTCTGTGAGAGAAAATACAGAGTTAACCCGAGAAGGCTGGAAGAAATGACCAAGACAGCCTAAACATTCCCCTCAGCTTCGCTACACTTTAAACATCTTTCTTCCTGACTGTAGGTCCCTGTCCTCCATTTTCTTAAAAATTTACTTTAGAAAGCTTAAAATTGTAAATGCTTCCTCTGTCTTTTTGTGATGTAAATCTTCTCCCAGCCTCTTGCCAGTTCTAAAACCGAGGAATGTCTTCCTCAAATACCTGGGAACCAGCTCTTTGAAATATAATCATCAAGAAAGATAGTGTCACTGTCTCTCCCAGTGTCTGTGCTAGGGTAGAAGCCTGACCATAATAAGGGCCAATTAGCAAACAGATGCCTAATCACATTAACCAACCTCTTCCTAATGTCCTCCAGCACTTTTCCACTAGCTCACCCCGGGGCTAAATAGCTCTCCCAGCTTTTCTTTCAGAGGAGTTGAATTCCATCTCTCTTTCCCATTGCAGTAATCTTGGAAAAAAAAAAAAAAAAAAAAAAAAGGCTTCTTTGGTCATTTAAGTCTGTCCAGTGAAATTTTTCTTTAAGAGAAGCACTAGACTTGATAGAAGTCTAGCTCTGAGTGAAGGAGAGGGAGCAAAGGTTGGTGAAAGACCCCTGGATTGGCTTACAGTTTAAAGAATGGTGATTCTATCACAGAGCACTTAAGCCAAAGCTGTCTCGCAAAGGAGTCCCATGTTTCCCAGGAATAGGTATACCTTACTTACCATTCCTCGGGTTCAGTTACTGGTTACGGTCAGCCTGTAGGAAGCTTGGTTTTGTTGCAAATGCCATCATGGATTTCAGAGCACTGTAGCTGAGGTCCTTGGTTCATCTTTGTCACTGTAGTTGGAGTTCTGCTGCAAGTATATTCAAGGCAGCTACCCTATGTTACTTTACTAAAACTTTCAGTTCAGTGTTCAGTGAGTTCATTGTTGGGCACTTTCCAAAAGATACGCTGCAACTGATTGGACTAGTGCCTTTCATTCTAGAGAAGGCATGAGTTTGTGTTTATTCTTGTGAAGGAAAAAAAACAGATGACCACATTGTGAAAAGAAAATAAAATTTCAGGACCTTCCAAATTGATTATGCCAAGGGGAAAAATTAAGCCCTGGAAACTGAGTTATGCAACATTGGTGTTTATCTTCCCTGGTGCATGACCATTGCTTCCTGACTTTTGTGTTGAGATGTTGTACATTAACTGGACTCCTTATTCTTCATCCAAACCTAGACTGAATTATGTTGGAAATAGAGACCCTTCTGATTGTTACCACTTTACAATAGTATGTTAAGCCATCTCTTTAAAGTGTACTCAATAGAAGCCAATGAAATCTTATATCTGTATGTTAGCCTTTGAATGCAGAATGTTGTAATCCTGTTCAGCACCTATTTCTGCATATATAAACAATTTTTACTAGGAGCAGTGGTTAACATTCTTTGGCGATCATGTTTCCTAGACAACCACCCTCACGTTTTGCACTTGAATAAACTCTTTTAACTAGATTTTGAGCATTTTTATTATTTTAGGTTGACAGTATTTCACTATAGAAACCAGATATAATTAACAGGAATATACAAATATAGCTAAGAAGAACAAGAAATAAATTAGAGTTGACACTTGAACAATATTGGTTTGAACTGCATGTGTCCACTAATACACAAATTTTTTTCAATAGATATATTGGAAATTTTTGGAGATTTGCAACAATTTGAAAAACTTGCAGACGAGCCACATAGCCTAAAAATATTGAAAAAAATGAAGAAAAATGCCTGTCATGAATGCATAAAATATATATAGATACCAATATATTTTATTATTTACTACCATAAAATATACACACATCTACTATTAAAAGTTAAAATTCATCAATACAGTAATGCACACACTTACAGTCATGCACACACTTACATGCATATGGTGCCATTCATGGTTGAGATAAGTGTAAATAAATGTAAAAATGCATTACTAAATCACAACTATAAAATTAACTGTCATACATACTATACTACTGTAATAATTTCACAACAACCTTCTGTTACTATTGGAGTGAGGTCAAGTGTTTGCAAGTATCCCCTTAAAATGCTGTATGATGCTAATCATCTCTGCATGAGCAGTTCATTTCTCTAGTAAATTGTATATCTCAGTGAAAAGGGATCTCTTATATTTCTCATGTATTTTACATAATGTTTAATGCAATAGTGTAAACTTTGAATAACACCACGGGACCTATAGGAAGTGCCATTAATGATGCTGAAAGTGCTCCCAAGAAGCAGAGAAACATCCTAACATTACATAAAAAAGTTGAATCTCTTGAGAGAAACTATAGATTGATGTCTGTAGCTGCAGTTACCTGCCATTTCAGAGTTAATTCATCTTGTAAGCAGATAACATAATACAATATAGTACTGTAAATATATTTTATCTTCCTTATGATTTTCTTAATAGCATTATCTTTTCTCTAGCTTACTTTAGTGTAAGAATACAGTATATGATACATGTAACATACAAAATATGTGTGACTATGTAATTGGTAAGGCTTCTGGTCAATAGCAGCCTATCAGTTAAGATTTTGGGGAGTCAAATGTTACACACAGATTTTGGTTGGGCATGGGTTGGTGCTTCTAACCCCACCATTGTTCAAAGGTCAACCACACATATGATATAGTTTAGCTTTGTATTCCCACCCAAACGTCATCTTGAATTACTATCCCCACGTGTTGAGGGAGGAACTTGAGGGGAGGTGATTGGATCATGGGAGCGGTTTCCCCCATGCTCTTCTCATGATAGTGAGTGAGTTCTCATGAGATCTGATGATTGTGTAAGTGTCTGTCATTTCTATTATTCTCACTCACTTCTCTCAGCGGCTGCCACGTAAGACATGCCTGTTTCGCCTTCCACCACGATTGTATGTTTCCTGAGGCCTCCCAGCCATGCAGAACTGTGTCATTAATGCTCTTTTCTTGTTAAATTACCCAGTCTCTGGTATGTCTTCATAGCAGTGTGAAAACAGACTAATATAACACAGGAATCCAACTTTGTGTGCGTCCTAGAATTTCCTCAGCAACTTGTTCATTCTGAGAATTTTAATACTTCCCATGCATAACTACTGCCATTTTCAACACCCTCATGGAGCCCTCCTAGCTAAATAGAGTCTAAGATGAAGTCTAGCTCTTGCATATCTCTCAACCTGAAAACACTCAGCCTTATTTGAGCTGAGTTATCCTGACACGTCCAGACTTGGATAAAATTATCTATTGCAGAGCACAGGATCTGGCTTCTGACCAGACTCTTAGAAATTGATTATGCATCCTGCAATGTGGGCTGATCAGCCTCCTAATGGGGAGACCTTAACCAGTGAGATACTTGAGGAGAGAAGGAACTGAGTGGATAAATGATCCCACCTGTGGGTTACACAGATGCAAGATTTTTCCTTTCAGGCTTTCCACAGATATCCCCTGTGCCCAGTGAACGGACCTGATAGAGGACCCGCAGTTTCTGTTATTGCTCTTGATACTTCCTGGAGCAGTAGCTTATGTTGCCATACACCATATCCAATTGCATTGCATCCTTTCTTCCTTAACCTCATTTCATTTTTTGTTTCATCACTCCCTTAGCATCTTTTGGGTTTTCTGCTTTCAAGTGAAGTGTTAGCATTTTAATTACTGCCTCATACTCTTTTTTCTAGAGAGCCCTAATACTGACTCTAAGATTATTCACCCTGTTGACAGATCTAAAAAACACAAAACAAAAGCAAAATTGTATAGTCTTGGCCGGGCGCGGTGGCTCAAGCCTGTAATCCCAGCACTTTGGGAGGCCGAGACGGGTGGATCACAAGGTCAGGAGATCGAGACCATCCGGGCTAACACCGTGAAACCCCGTCTCTACTAAAAAATACAAAAAAAACTAGACGGGCGAGGTGGCGGGCGCCTGTAGTCCCAGCTACTCGGGAGCCTGAGGCAGGAGAATGGCGTAAACCCGGGAGGCGGAGCTTGCAGTGAGCTGAGATCCGGCCACTGCATTCCAGCCCTTCCAGCCCGGGCCACAGAGTGAGACTCCGTCTCAAAAAAAAAAAAAAAAAAAAAAAAAAAAAAAAAAAAAAAAAAAATTGTATAGTCTTTCCCATAGATATTTAAAAAAGTTTTTCGCACACACACACACACACACACACACATACTCTAGCCAGAATCCTATCCTACATAGTGGAGAAATGAACACAGGTATTCCTGTTACAGCAAGGAAGAAAAGTATGCCCACAATCACTACTTTGTAACATGTGATGGGATGAGTCACAGTAATTAGACAAGAGGCATAAGAATATAAAAGGGATATGTAAAATTATTACACATGATATAATGTTTAACTAAAAAGACTGAAAACATAAGATAATTTAGTTCACTGAGAAAATTAAATTAATATATGAAATTATAAACAGGCCTAGCATGATGGCTCATGCCTGTAATCCCAGCACTTTGTGAGGTCAAGGCAGGTGTATCACGAGGTCAGGTGTTCAAGACCAGCCTGGCAAAAATGGTGAAACCCTGTTTCTACTAAAAATACAAAAAAAAAAAAAAAAAGCTGTGTATGGTGCTGGGCATCTGTAATCCCAGCTACTCGGGAGGCTGAGGCAGAAAATTGCTTGAACCCAGGAGGCAGAGGTTGCAGTGAGCCAAGATCGCACCACTGCACTCCAGTCTGAGCGACGGAGGGAGACTCTGTCTCAAAATAAATAAATACACAAATAAAAATAAATAAATAAAATAATAAACCTTATGTAAAAATAAGCAGATCAAAGTTATCATGGAGGAAAAGAGCACATTTATAATATCAACAAACTGATAACATACCTAGGCATAAAAATTTTAAAAATATGGTAACATTATCTAATAATTTTAAATGTGTAAATAATCACAGTTATAGAATCAACAATGTTATACCTAGGTATAAAAATTATAAAAAATATGGTAACATTAGCTAATAATTTTAAACTCCTGAAAGAAACAAGTTTTTTATTTTTTTTTTCTTTTCTGGATCTAGGCAAGCTGTTTTTAAAATAAGAGGACATAGGAAAAGGAAATAAGCAAGCATAATCCTAAAAGCACCCTAAAAATAAGAGCAATGAATTTGAAATAGTCTTAAAAGTTATTAAAACGTATTGCAAGTCTCTAATTAAAACAGTGTGATATTTTTACAGAAATAAACTATCGAAGGAACAAAATAGAAAAATCAACAATTAAAGAGAAGGGCACATGTAAATTTAGCATATGATAAAAATACTTTATCAAAACAAAAAGAACAAAAAACTATTAAGTAAATGATATTTGGTTAATGTGAAAGTAGCTTGGAAAATTAAAAAATTGGACCATTTTCTTATATCACACATTAAAATGAATTTTCAAAAGATCGGGGATCTAAATAAAAAGGTGAAGTTGTACAAAAGTAGCAAGTGAAACAATAATAATAGAAAGATAAATTTCTTTATAACTGTCCGTAGGAAAGATGTTCTTAACCATGAATCAAAATCTAAAAGTAAAAAAAATCCTAAAGATGGCTGAATAGGAACAGCTCAAGTTTCCAACTCCCAGCGCGAGCGACACAGAAGACCGGTGATTTCTGCATTTTCAACTGAGGTACTGGGGACATCTCACTAGGGAGTGCCGGACAATCGGTGCTGGTCAGCTGCTGTAGCCTGACCAGCGAGAGCTGAAGCAGGGCTAAGCATCGCCTCACCTGGGAAGCGCAAGGGGGAAGGGAATCCCTTTTCCTAGCCAGGGGAACTGAGACACACAACACC
>NW_016817554.1:74317-88747 GCF_001698545.2 Rhinopithecus bieti
AAATGACGAATTGATGGGTGCTGACGAGTTGATGGGTGCAGCACACCAACATGGCACAAGTATACATATGTTACAAACCTACATGTTATGCACATGTACCCTAGAACTTAAAGTATAATAAAAAAAATTAAAAAAAAATCCTGTGGCATTCAAATGGTTAGTTTTTACTACATAAAAATGTAAAATAATGACATGCAAGTAAAATGGAAAACGAGGAAAGCTATTTGCAATATCTATAACTGCCCTTATACATGAAAAAATTCTAAAAATTGAGAGAAAAATGTAACAACATGATAGAAAGACAGGCAAAATATAGAAACATGTATTTCACAGAAAACATATAAGCAGGGCGCAAAATGAAAGGTGCATAACATCCTGCATAATAAGAAATTAGGCAATTAAATAAATAAGTGCAAGTTAAATAAACCAGATACATTTTTTCCACAATCAGATTGATACCAATTCAAAAGTTTGACAATATACTTTGTGGTAAGACTTTGGAGACCCCATCACCCTCATACAGTGCTTGTAGTAATGCAAAATTATCAACCCAAGATGACAGCAAAGTTAGAATATTTAGGAAAATCACATATACATTTATACTGACAATGAGCAATCCTACTTCTATAAAATTATCAAAAAAGATAGGGTTACAAAAAATTAATTAACATATGCATGAATTTCTCATTGTGACAATGTTTGTATTAACAGAAGCTTGGAAATAACATGAATGCCCTTCAGAAGGAATTACATGAGTTCACCATAGCAAATCCACATAATGCCGTGAAAACTATACATGTGAGAAAAGGAATTGATGACTGTCTCTACCCAAGAAAATGGAATGATCTCTGTAATATATCGTCAAGTGGAAAAAAGTAAGTTTGACTGAGGAACATTAAGAACATTTACTAATCATAGATCACAGTATAATAAGAATTATTGATCAAAACTAATAGTGTTTCCAAAACACCAGGGATTCTGTCTACATTCTGCTGCTTGCTGCCCACAAAGACAAACACTGAGATGATTATTACCAAGGAAGAAGGCTTTCATTGGGTGCTGCAGCCGAGGAGTTGGAAGAACAGTCTGAAGTCCATCTCTGTGACTCACTGAGATCAGGGGTTTATATAGCAGGGAGAAATATAATGATATGTAGGAAAATAGGAACTTGGAGGGGTAAGGATGCAATCGTGGTGAATGAAGGGACTGGCATCTCATTGTCTGGATGTGATGATCTGGTCAGTTTTGGCTCTTTGATATTTTTGATAGACCTGGGGGTCCTAACTTGAAGAATAAACTCAGACAAAACAAATTAAGTTTCAAGCTTTAAAACCAGAAGGGTCAATGTTTATGTTTATAAAAAAACACTGTCTGTGGGACTATTGGGTCGGTTTCAACAGTAGCGGCGAAAGTAATTCCTTAATGTGTTCTAACAACGTGTTTCAAAAATGTTTCAAGATTTCAAGACTTTTTCAAATATTTTAAAATTTTCTTTTCACCATATTACTTTGAGCCTGGTAGACTCAGTATCTCCATTTTAGAGATGAAGAAACTAAGGTTGAGAAAGTTTAGTTATTTGCTCCTGTTTATTCAGCTAGTGAATGAAACAAATTGGGATTCAAATTCACATCTTTCTGAATTGAAAGCCCACAGTCCAAAAACTATTCCCACTGCTTGATAATATGCTTTTAATATATGATGTTGCTTTATTAATATTAAATAATTATTTTGTTTTCCCAAATGATCAGTGATTTTGAAAAAAAAAAAAAGATGAATTTGAGAAAATAGTGTACTTTTATTAATTTGTCTTTAGGAGTTTCTCATATATGGCAATTTTATGGTTTGGCTGTGTCCCCACCCAAACCGCATCTTGAATTTTAGCCCCTATAATCCCCATGGGTCATGGGAGGGACCTGGTGAGAGATAACGGAATCCTGGGGGCGGGTCTTTCCCTTGCTGTTCTCATGATGGTGAATAAGTCTCATGAGATCTGATGGTTTTATAAAAGGCAGTTCCCCTGCACACACTCTGTTGCCTGACACCTTGTAAGACATGCCTCTGATTCTCCTTAGCCTTCTGCCATGATTGTGAGGCCTCCCCATCCATGCAGAACTGTGAGTCCATTAAACCTCTTTTTTTTTTTTTTTTTTTTTTTAATAAATGACCCAGTCTTGGGGAATGTATTACCAGAGTGAGTACAGACTAATACAGGCAACATGCTGAAAGTTAAGCTACCAAAACGTAGAATATTCAGCAGAATAAATTAATCTGGGCTATGAGTAATCCCGTTTAAGAAACTGCTAAAAGTTCATAGTTTTCTGGATGGAATAGATTAACATTATCCATAATTTAGTAAATATAAGTGTGGCTGACTTACATGCTTTTAATAATTAATTTCAGAATATGTCTCTGCAGTTTTCTGAATATATGGATGAGACATAAATATTTCCTAAAGATGCAATTTAATTTTAAAAAAATAGCCATAGCCTTCTTTTGCCTAAAAGATATGTGTAAGAATCCCATAAAAATCTCCATGTCATGGTGCAGGTTATTTTTAAAAAATAATTTGTGATAATAGTAGCATTGATATTGCATCACTGCTAGAACTGAAAAGGGAAGACCTTCTATGGACAAGAGGGAATGATTTAGGATATAATCCAAAGGAAACTATAAAGCACCAAAAAAAAAAAAAAAAAAAAAAAAAAAAAAAAAAAAAAATCCCAGAATGGGTGAATCATTGTTGAAATCTTACCGTGTATCTACATACATTAAAAACATTAAAAACATTATTCTCTTGCAACGTTGAGAGACTTTTCTATGTGACATAACTTTAGAGACAATTTTTTGAATATGATAGAAGAAATTCTAGATTGCCTCCCTCCTGAAAAATCTGGGAGATTGTGAAATTTGATGTCATGAAATTATAATATGAAAAATTGTGTACTAACCAGAGAGTTTTGAATATCCTAATACGGTACACACTTGGCAATTTTTTAATCTTTAGGAGTCTATCCCAAAGTAACACTGAAATGTATATTTAATTTTACTGAAAATTTGTATATATGTATGAGTGTACACACATACATACATGGAAAATATTATTTATTGATCACTACTACCTCTAAGCTCTGGCACATATTAATATTATTTTACATATTAATATTAGGAATCAAATACTCACTATGCCTATATTCAATCAGAAATTGAGTTAAATCAGGGATTAGTCCTTTTGATTCTCCTCTCAGCCTCCTCCAGCATTTCATTCTGCTTTCCCAAAGCTCTTAAAAAAATGACTCATCTATTCAACTGATGGTTGGAGAGTCAGATGGCATTTATCTCTGAAATTTGTGATTGTTACCTAAAAGCTGCATAGAAGGAAGGGGAAGAACATACTTCTCACATCTCATATTTACGTAGGGCATAGGGCCACAGGAAGTCTGTAGTCAGTGTTTAGTGCGTGTTATAGACTGGCATATGCCTGTCTTCTGAAGAAAAACACTCAACACTTTCCTTCATTCCTCTTTAGTTCAGTTTAGAAGATACAAAAATTATTATGATAGCAGGGGCGGAGGGACAGAATTGCAAAGCTACTAGAAAATACTGGAATATAAGCTGGGGACTCATATCAAGTGCTTGTGAACACTCCCAGTTTAGGCTAGACTTGGATATTTAATATTCTTTAGATGTCTTGAGCACCACAGGATTCACGCAATTTCTATTATTCTGTGAGCTGGGTGACTTTAGCCCCATTTAAGGACCTGGCTGCTAATGATGGGATACTATTCCTCGTAAAATGTAAACACATAACAATACAGGGTGCTATTATTATTCCTATTTTGCTAATAAAAAATTGATTCTCAAAGAGGTTAAGCTACTTGAGATGGGATTTAAAGATTATAATCTTATTGCTTTCTAAATGCAAACAGTGCTCATGGAAGCTATTATGAAAACTCTCAATTCTGAAATATGAAAAATCTGGTAAGCAGCTCACCATTGCAGATGTGATGCCTGAAGAATGTTAATGGTCTCAAAGCTGCTTGTATTTTATTTCTTTACATTTAATGCATGGGGGAGAGTGTTTCCTGTCACCCTCCATTGTAGATATACCTTAAGTAGGAGACTTCAGGAAGCTGCTCTCCATCCTCAGGAGAGTACAGATGTCTCACAACTTACGATGGGGTCACACACATCTCAGTAAGCTGAAAATATTTCAGAACTGCATTTAGTATACCTACACTACCAAACATCATAGCTGAGCCTAGCCTACCTTAAATGTGCTCAGAACAACAGGAACAAGAGTTGAGTAATATAGTATAACACAAAGCCTATTTTTATAATAAGGTGTTGACTAACACATGTAATTTATTGAATACTGTACTGAAAGTGAAAAACAGAATTGTTGTATGGATACTCGAAGTATGGTTTCCATTGCATGTGTATTGCTTTCACACCATTGTAAAGCTGAAAAATCCTATATTCAACCATTGTAAGTTGAGGTCTGTCTGTACTGTATTCCGTTGTGGAGAATGAGAATTGCTTTATTCTTCCTAATATTTTCACTTGTAGATTCACCTGCCGATGGGGCCGAGAACTCTCCTTTTTCTTCCACTGCCATGTGGAAGCTCACCAGAGCAGTGGGGATCTCTCATCAGTGTAACAAAATGGACAAATTGCCAAATTCATCTAGAACAAGGCAAAGAGGGGTGGTGAATGGAGCTAAACACTTAGGTTCTACATATTTAAATATATATCCCCCTCCTACATGCTTTAACTGTCAATTTTAGAATGCCCAAATCTTAGTTAATAGTGGTGTCCTCTGTTTCTGTCCTTAAAGTTGAGTCTTCCCTAGTTGAACTCTCACTACACTCACGTGTGCACGTGCTCACAAACAAACACACACACCTTCAGGTTCCGTGGGATACTGTTAGTGTTTGTTTCTTGTCATTTGTTCTTCACATTAAAGTGACTGGTATTAGACTATGTTAAGAGTAAGCTTGTTTTCCAGAGTTCCCAATCACATCCCACACATTCGAAGCACTGCTACCTTCAGGTATATTTGCTAAATGTTTTAATCTCTCAATAAAGTGATTTGTTTATGCTTTTAGCAATACATTAGAGGGAAGAGAAAGATTAGATTAGGCACTCCTGGGACTGATCTGATCCGTGCATGCTGCCTAAGTTATGGAAAGGAAAGTAATGAAGATTTTCTGTTGAATACTTGGTGGCTAATTAGACTTTTTATTATCTAAAGACTAATTGGTTTTTTATCCATTCTATTCATTTAAGGTGAAATACTAATTAAATGTTTTCTCTCCATGATTTTTGTGAAGACAACAAAACAGCTAATGAATGGAAGTGGGAGTTTCAGCATTTTAAATGGATATAAATAAATATATACAGGGAGTTTATATATTTTATTGGGGATTTAAAATGCAGATGGAGCTTACTCTGCATAGATTTACCATTATCAAAAATCACTAACATTTATAACAGGCTAAATATGCATAATGGGAGAAGAGAATTAAACCAGTGATGTATTAGAGTGAGGCTCCTTCTACATCTTCCCTGTTTCCTTCATGCTGCCTTTCTCTCACTTCACTACATCACAGTGTTTGAAAACCCAGCAGGCTTAAGTCTGTTCCTGCTGTGAGTGTGTGTGTGAGTTCAGGTTCCTTCAGGAGGCAAAGTCACACTAATAATAATTATCTGTTAGTGGCAATTTGGAAAAAGTCTTATGTTGCTAAAGACTGCTGCATGACTACACGAAGAACTATGTATTGAAGTAGCTAGTATTTAAATGTGTTTTTGTGAAAGGTGCTCAGGCTTCCTTAGAAGGAAAAAAGTGATTTCTGTATACTTGGTTAAGCCCTTTTTTGCATGATAAGATAAATAAGGAGAAGAGTATACACGTTTTGCTTAACTTTTTATCTTGAAACAGTTTAAGACTCACAGCCAGCTGCAATCATATTACAGAGCTTATCCTTGTACCTTCTACTCAACTCTCTCCAATAATAACATCTTACATAAGCATAGAACATTATCCAAAGCAGGACACTCACACTGATACTATACTGTTCAGTAAACTACAGACCTTCTTCAGATTTCACCATTTTTATGTACACTTGTTTCACTTTGTTTTTTGTTTATAGCATGATTTTTTTTTTTGTCAGATAGATAGATAGATATAGATCCATAAAACCACCACCACAATCAGGACACAGAACCATTCTATCAACACAAAGAAAATTCATGATCCTAGCTTCATCACTATAATTTTGTCATTTTTATAATATTAAATAAATGGAAATATACAGTGTATAACTTTTCACGGTTGACTTTCTTCACTCAGCATAATGCGCTTGAAACACATGCAAGTAGAAGAGTATATCACTAACTCCTTCCTTTTAATTGCTGACTAGCTGTCTGTATTATAGATATTTATTTACTTTTATTCATTCACCCATTGAAGGACGTTAGGATTGTTCTCAACTTTTGGCTATTACAAATAAAGCCATTATGAACATTCATGTACAGGTTTTTGTATGGACATAAATTTTCATTTTGTTGAAATAAATATCCAGGAGTACAATTGTTGGGTTGTTGTATTACATTAAAACACCATACAAATACAAAGAGACACAACAAGGAAACTTTTGGAGGTGATGGGTATGTTTATTACCTTGATAGTGTGATAAATGTAGCTTTAGTTCATTTCCTTTATCTGGTATATAGGATTCCATTGCATGAATATAGTAAAATCTTTTTGTGTGTGTGATCACAGACATTTAGACTACTTCCTTTTTAAAAAACATTTATTTTAGTTTTGGGGGTACATGTGCAGGTTTATTATATAGGTAAACTCCTGTCACAGGGTTTGTTGTACAGATTATTTCATCATGCAAGTACTTAACCTAGTACCCAATAGTAACGTTTTCTGCAGTTCTCCCTCCTCCCACCCTTCACCCTCAAGTAGGCTTCAATGTCTATTGTTCCCCTCTATGTGTCCATTTGTTCTCATCATTTAGTTCCCACTTTTAAGTGAGAACATGTGCTATATGGTTTTCTGTTCCTGTGTTAGTTTGCTAAGAAAAATGGCCTCCAGCTTAATCCTGTTCCTCCAAAAGGCATGATCTTTTTCTTTCCTTTCTCTTTTTTTTTTTTTTTTTGAGATGGGGTCTTGCTCTGTTGCCCAGGCTGGATGGAGTGCAGTGGGGCGATCTCGGCTCGCAGCAACCTCTGCCTCCTGGTTTCAAGCAATTCTCCTGCCTTAGCCTCCTGAGTAGCTGGGACTGCAGGTTCACGCTTCCACGCCTGACTAATTTTTTGTATTTTAGTACAGATGGGGTTTCACCATGTTACCCAGGCTGATCTCGAACTCTGGAGCACAAGCAATCTGCCTACCTCGGCCTCCCAAAGTGCTAGGATTATAGCCGTGAGCTACCATGCCCGGCCGATTTTTTGCTTTTATATGACTGTATCATAGTCCATGGTGTGTATGTACCACATTTTAAAATATCTCATCTGTCATTGATGAGCATTTAGTTTGATTCCATGTCTGCTCTTGTGAATAGTGCTGCAGTGAGCATTTACATGCATGAGTCTTTATGGTAGAATGATTTATGTATCCTCTGGGTATACCCAGTGATGAGATTGCTGAGTTGAGTGGTAGCTCTGCTTTTAGCTCTTTGAGGAATCACTGTACTGCTTTCCAGAGTGGCTGAACTAATTTACACACCTATCAACAGTGTATAAGTGTTCCCTTTTCTCCACAACCTTGCCAGCATCTTTTATTTGAACACAAGCTCGCAGCAACCTCACTCTCCTGGTTTCAAGCAGTCCTCCTGCTTCAGCCTCCTGAGTCACTGGGAGCACAGGCACATGCCACCACACTTGGCTAATTGAATTTTTTTTTTTTTTTAGAGATGAAGTTTCACTTTGTTGCCCAGGCTGGTCTCGAGCTCCTGGGCTCAAGCAATCCTTCTGCCTCCATCTCCAAGGTGCTGGGATTACAGGTGTGAGCCACAGAACCCGGCCCTCCATTTTCTTTTGTTTTACAATCAGAAATTCTAAGAACATTCTTATGTATGTTTCTTTGTGTTTGTGTGCAAGAGTTTCCCTAGAGTTTATAATTAAGAGTAAAATTATTGCGTCTTACAGTAAATATGCATTTTTCTGTACGATAGGGTCAAATTATTCTGTTTGGTTTTATATAATTAATTTCCTAGCAAAGTCAGGTGGTGTTTCTTTTGGCTTCATGTCTATAAATGCCTGATATTGATACACTTTTTACTTTCTGCCAAACTAATGAAAGTAAAATTTAGAGTTCTTATTGAGCTCTTACTAGTGAGATTCTTCATATTTTCATATATTTGTTGGTCACAGGCTGTCCTTATTTATTTATGGCCAGTTGATATCTTTGTCATATTATCCCATGGAGTTTCTGTTGTTTTTCTTTATATATTTGGTGTATTAACACTTTGTGCTTCTATTTCATCTATATGTCCTTCCTAGTTTGTGATAATTTTTTCTTATGATTTAAAGAACAGTACTCTGAATATTAATGTATATGAATTAGCAATATTTTATGTACTGTGTTTTTTGGTCTTGTTTAATGTATTTTAAACTATTGTGAGAAAATAATATATTCTTGTATGGTTTCTTTTGAGAGTTCTAAAATGTTTCTTTTTACATTTAAGTGCTTAATGCATGAGGAATTCATTTTGATATCAACATAGAGATGTATTCCCAATCCCACCATTGATAAGTATTATATTACAAATTATTAAATACTACTCCATCTTTTTCTGAACTGAAATGCCAATTCTGTCATCTATAAAATTCTGTCATTCCATAAACACAAATCTGCTATTTTTATTCCAACACTATATTTGTTTAGTACTTTTACTGAAGCCAGTGTTGTAAATTTTTGGCTATTCTTAGCTTTTTTCCTTTCTACATATGTTTTAAGTTATGCTTGTCAAGTTCCTCCAAATACTTCACAACTACTGAGATTTTGTTTAGAATATTGTGAATGTATAGAGTAATTGAAGATAATTGATAGTTTTGAAGATATTAACATTTCCCATACATCAATGTGGTATATAGATACACATTTCTATGCAATATATCTCAACACAATTTTGTAATTTGCTCTATAAAGATCATACTCACATTTTATCAGAGATGTGCCTGTGATACACACCCATACACATACAGAAAGCATGGTAAGAAAAAGAGATTGAGTTGAAAGAGTCAGTTGAGTTGAGATTGGGGAAAAAAGGAGTTATTATGTCAAATAGAATCCTTGAAAAACTATGTTTTTTTCACTTTTGTTACAGACAGAAAACATTGATTTTTGTATATCGATTGCATATTTAAGTTGCTAGATTTCTGCATTATTTATAAAAATTTTAGATTCCATTGGATTTTCTCTATAGATAATAACATACTTTGTGAATACAACAGCTTTTTTTGTCATTTTCAATCTTCATAAATGTATGTCTTTTTCTTGACATATGATAGTGACTGTACCTTCTTTTATTCCTCATCTCTTTCCCAAAATGACACTGGTTTCTTTCCTGCTTTACTGGGAAATTCTTCTCACTTTACTCTGCTTTTCTTTTTTTCTTTTCTAACCTCTGAATGTTGGATGCTACAGCAATCAGGACTTTGACTTCTTTTTTTTATATATATATTTGCTTTTACAATTTTATAATTTAATTTTTTAATTCTTAATTGATAATTTATAATGATATGCTTTTTTTTTTTTTTTTTTTTTTTTTGTCATTTTCAATCTTCATAAATGTATGTCTTTTTCTTGACATATGATAGTGACTGTACCTTCTTTTATTCCTCATCTCTTTCCCAAAAATGACACTGGTTTCTTTCCTGCTTTACTGGGAAATTCTTCTCACTTTACTCTGCTTTTTCTTTTTTTCTTTTTCTAACCTCTGAATGTTGGATGCTACAGCAATCAGGACTTTGACTTCTTTTTTTTTTTTATATATTTGCTTTTACAATTTTATAATTTTTTTTTTTTAATTCTTAATTGATAATTTATAATGATATGCTTTTTTTTTTTTTTTTTTTTTTTGAGACGGAGTCTTGCTCTGTCGCCTGGGCTGGAGTGCAGTGGCCGGATCTCAGCTCACTGCAAGCTCCTCCTCCCGGGTTTTTTTTATGCCATTCTCCTGCCTCAGCCTCCCGAGTAGCTGGGACTACAGGCGCCCGCCACCTCTCCTGGCTAGTTTTTTTTTTTTTATGTGTTTTTAGTAGAGACGGGGTTTCACCGTGTTAGCCAGGATGGATGATATGCATTTATGGGGTACAAAGTGATGCTATGTTTCATAAATACAATGTGAGTTATTATGTCAAGTTGGTTAGCATATCCATCATCTCAAATACTTAACTTCTTTTTGCAGTGGGAGCATTAGAAATTTACTCTCAGCAATTTTGAAATGTATAGTACTCTATTATTAACCATTTTTACCATGCTGTGTAATAGAACTAAAAAATATATTCCTCGTTTCTGGTATTTTTTACCATTTGGCCATCATTTCCCCATTTCTCTCAATCTGCAGCTACTGTAACCACCATCCTACTCTCTGCTTCCATGAGTTCAATTGTTTTAGATTCTGCATAGAAGTGAGAACATGTGGTATTCACCTTTCTGTGCCTGGCTTATTCCACTTAGCATAATGTTCTTCAATTCTATCCATATTGTCACAAGTGACAGAATTTACTTCTTTAAAAAGGCTGCATAGTATTATTGCATTGTGCTCTAGAGCATGTTTTCTTTAGATATTTGAGTTCTAATCTTCTGTATCTATGTATATTCTTTAAGTAAACTCAGTTTCACTGCTTTAAGCACATAAAAACACTAATGCTTCTCAGGGTTATGCATCTAGGTTAACAGTCTTTCTTGAACTCACGACTTGCATATAACATTTTTTTAATTCAGTACCTTCGATTTATATGTATATTAAGCATCTCAAACTTACCAGGCTTGAAAATAGAGCCTACATATGAGAGAGCTGGACAAGTTGAAGCATAAGAGCAGGTAAGGGCCACTCGGTGAATTTCATAACAGGCATGAAGAAATTTTTTCTTTGTACTAAAACAATGAAAAGTTATTGATGTACTTTAAGAAAGAAATAGTAAGTTCAGGTTTGTGATTTTCAAAACTCTAGCCATAATATGTAGAATAGATTGAAGAGTAATATGAGTAGATAAAAAGTGCAGCTCAGAGACTTTATTAGGAATCCAGGTGAGAAGTGACGGTGGCTGAGATCAGGGTAGTGACTGTGGAAATGGAGACAAAAAATGTACTGGACAAATGACTTTTGTATGATGACCATACTGAATGCTTACATATTGTTGACTCTGTTTCTGACTTGTGTTTTATTTTTCATTAATTTATCTCCCTATTCTTACATCAATACCACACTGCTTTAGTTACTGTGGTATTTATGTGTTTTAATATTTGGCAATATGCTTAGTTTTTTGTGCCTTTTTTCTTCAAATAACAAAAGCGATTTTTATTCATTTACTTTCTAGAACAGAGGTTGAAAAACAACAAATATTTTCTAGCTATTTTTTAATTAAAGCAATATTTTAAAGTTAGAATAATTCATATAAAAATCGGATTTTTTTTCCTACTGAAAGATCAGAAAATCCAGCGATGCTGAGACTATTTCTTATATGGCAATAATTGGCACGTGCTGAGAGCATGCTCTTGAGAGATAGGATAATAATATCATATAATATCACATATACGTGTGTGTGTGTGTATATATATATATATGTGTATATATATATATATATATTCAGATTTGCATGGGATGGTCTGGGTTGTAACTGTTACCCAGACTAATAATTACTCTTATAATGTCCAAGTTAGGAAATAAAATACAGGTTTACCCTGTCATTGCATATTATAGATGCCCTTTCGTTTGACTTGATTTTGTTAGTTTAACTTCTTTGACCTTATAAACATTTGAATTTAGAGATACTTTTCTAGATGAAATTAGAACAAATTTCTCAAGTTCTCCCAACACCACTTAATTTAAATGCCTATATGGTAAATAACAACTAATTTGGAAAGTGTGTAGAGCATTTTATTTTTATTTCCAACCTCACTTCTATTATTATTCTTGAATACTTGCCAAGAAATTTGGTTTACATTCCGAAGGTAGCTCTTTATTGGCTTAAATTAATCAGCATCTGGCACTTTCTTCATTGTAGTGACTAGTTAAGAATTGGCCACATAATTTAAGGTTGGCCAATTAGAATGGACTTCAGGATTTTTGTTTGAAGTTTGTAAGAGAGATACAGCTGTCTTTCTCTCTGCTTTTCTCTCCATGCCCTGCCCCAAATTCCCCACCATGTGGGTGAGGAATATTCTTGCTCATGGAGGTTTTGGCAATTGACTTGCAATCAGGAAAAAAGTCAATTTTAGCTTTAGAATAAAGCTAAAAACATGCCAGTAAGAAAATATTTAAAATAAATAGATTTTAGACATAATTAAGTCAATAAATTAAGCCAATCTTGAATTTCACTTTTCTTCTGAACCTCCATACACACGAGTGAATAAATACTCTCATCCACAATGCCAGTTTGACTTTGTTTTACGTTATTTTTCACATAAACTGTTTCAGTTATCACAGAGGGAAGTAAAGTTTGCATTTCATCTTCCTAGTCAGGAAAGGAATGTGGCTTTCATTTGTTTATATTTTCTCTACATGCCTCAGTAAATATTTGTTTGTTTTTGATATATCCCCTGCCATCTTTATTATGTTTATTGTTAGGGATTTTCCTAGAAAGGATTACTATATTAATTAAATTTGTAGCATTATTTGTATCTCTAATTCTATGTACATTAGCCATGCATGCAAAAGAGCAAAGGAAGGCTTTGCTTAGAAATTCTTTAAAAATTTGAAATACAGGTAATATATAAGAAATAAATGAAGCTCAGTATATTTTCACTTCTGAGTGATATAGATATGAGAAACAATTTCTTACTTGAAAAATTGTAGAAGGCATCTTGGTAATGATACATGGCTTATTACATAGGTATTATATTGCAAATGATTAACAATATATTAGCACAGACTGAACACTGTAAAGTGATGCTTAAATTTAGGCCACGAGTGAAAACAAATAGGCTTTTATGAATACCAAATATATTGAAAGGAAATTTAAACTTTCCTATAGCCCTTAGCTTTTGTCAAATACATTTCTTAAACTGCTACTACAAATTGAAAACTCTGTAGAAACCTTTGAAAGATATTAAAACAGTGTGAATTAATAAGAAATTCATGCATTCTTAAAAACATTGCATTACTAAATTAAGTAAATACGGTGAACAAATGTTTTGTTGAGTTGATCATTTGCTGAAGTGTTCATTGGCTGAAATAATCATTTGATGCATAGATATTTTGTGAAGTGCACCATTTCTGCTACTAACAACATTCTCCTTTCTCTAAAGTTTACCATAAAAATTATTAGTTTTTTATGTCTTTTTCTCTGTGTTAATATCCAGTAACACTGTGCTTGATATTTGTCAATGAAAGTGTGGTAGAAAGAAACTGCATCTGCTTTATGAAATGCCTATCAAACACTCTATGGTCCTTAAACAATATCTAGCTTATAAAAGAAGAATAAACAATCCTGAAGTTTTGCTGTAGATGTCTCACTTTGGAAGTAAAACCTTCCTTTCCATGTGTCCTGTGTTTTCTCAGACCCACAGTAAATATAAAGATTTAACTTACTTTAAGAGCCAAAGTCCGCAAGCTTCAAGTTCAGCGTTTCAGTGTAATTAAAATTGGCTTCTGAATTCTGGAGAACACCAAACTACAATTCAGCCCAATTCTTAGTAGACAGATTAATTATACTCAAGAGACTAATTACTTTTCCTATTTTGATGTTTTAAAATTGTAGTGTGGATTCTGTGCCTTGGGGTAATTAAGCAATTGTCTAGTTTTGATGAATAACCCAAATGACTTCCATCAAAGGACTATACACTGTGAAAAAATTGCTTTAAAGGCAATAATACTAAAATACTAAAATCATTTCTTTTTTATGGTAATCATAATATTTAATTAACTAAAACATAGAGACATGACTAATTTTTAGTTTTAACACAAATGTTAGATATTCATCTAAATTTAATTTAGATATTCATCTAAATGTAAATAAATCAGTTGAACAATTTTATTTCTTTTTTATTTTTTATTATTATTATACTTTAAGTTCTAGGGTACATGTGCATAACGTGCAGGTTTGTTACATATGTATACTTGTGCCATGTTGGTGTGCTGCACCCATCAACTCGTCATTTCCATCAGGTATAACTCCCAATGCAGTCCCTCCTCCCTCCCCCTCCCCATGATAGGTCCCGGTGTGCGATGTTCCCCTTCCTGAGTCCAAGTG
>NW_016817554.1:92751-95778 GCF_001698545.2 Rhinopithecus bieti
AGCAGCAAAAGCCAAAATTGACAAATGGGATCTAATTAAACTAAAGAGCTTTTGCACAGCAAAAGAAACTACCATCAGAGTGAACAGGCAACCTACAGAATGGGAGAAAATTTTTGCAATCTACTCATCTGACAAAGGGCTAATATCCAGAACCTACAAAGAACTCAAACAAATTTACAAGAAAAAAACAAACAACCCCATCAAAAAGTGGGCAAAGTATATGAACAGACATTTCTCAAAAGAAGACATTCATACAGCCAACGTCTAGACACATGAAAAAATGCTCATCATCACTGGCCATCAGAGGACAATTTTATTTCAATTAAGGTCATTTGGACTGCTCAAAATACTCTCCCACATAAAGTAATAGGCAACAAAACTTAAATTTAAAATTAATTAATCTATGTATATTCTTATGACTTATTTTTATGAAAAGGATATATAAAGATAATAAAATGCAGTATCTTTTATTTGATTTTATCTTTTGAATCTTGCCTCATTCCTTTAAAATTGAACAAGTGAATTTCTCACTTTGTAGTCTTTTGATAGTTGTATTATCTTGACAAGATGCTAAACCTGTGTTTCTATTCTAACTGTAACAATAATGTAGTGACATTATTCAACAGCTTATCTTCAAAGGGCTCAAAGGCTGTAGATAACATGTTATCACACTCATCACAGCATTCTTATGAATTCTGAGGCTTTCTTTTCTTTTCTTTCTGTTTGAATTAAATGACTCCAGCATAGGGTGTTGAGAATGAAAATACTTCATTTTGGAAGCATTAAGAAGAGCACAGTTAATTATTTCCTTAAAGTGTAAAATGGAAAATTTGAATTTTAAGATTTTATCAAAAGTTTCACAGACATTTAATTCAAAAGATATTCCAGTTAATCTAATTCAACTTCTGTCAGAAAGCAGAATAACCCTTCCCATTATTCCATATATAGTATCACTCTGTGTCCTTAAGTTCTTCTGTGTAACTAAATAATATCTTCTGGAATAAAGTATTTTGACTTCCCTAAAATATCTTTTTAGAATTGAGCTGAAATTGATCTAAATGTAAATTTCACTTTCAGCTGTCATTTTTCACCATAGAACGGTACACGATCTCTGTTACAGTAGGTAGTCAGGCAAGGGACGCCCCCCCCCCCACCAACTAGGAATGTCAGGTGCCCATCAGGTGATAGTCAGGTGGTTGCTAACTGTCTCTCTCAAATAATAACTGGTTGCAGCCAGCACCAAGAAAAGGCATTTTCCCCACAGGTAGAAAATACTTGAAACAGGACAGGCGTGGTGGCTCACTTCTGTAATCTTAGCATTTTGGGAGGCCGAGACAGGCGGATCACCTGAGGTTAGGAGTTCAAGAGCAGTCTGGCCAATGTGGTGAAACCCTGCCCCTACTAAAATACAAAAATTAGCCGGGCATGATGGCGGCTGCCTGTAATCCAAGCTACTAGGGAGGCTGAGATGGGAGAATCACTTGAACCCTGGAGACAGTGGTTGCAGTGAGCCGAGATCAAACCACTGCCCTCTATCCTGGGCAGCTGAGTGAGACTCCATCTCAAAAAAAAAAAAAAAAAAAAAAAAAAAAAAGGAAAAAAGAAAAAAAAAGAAAAGGCCTGAAACTAGTGACAAGCAGCTTCTGGATAATATGCCAGGAGTTGAGTGGGTGTGTCAAGCATGTGCATTAAAAGGCAAAATGGTGGAGTTTAACAGGTACATGACCTTCCAGGGGCATTCCACGGGTAACGGAAGAATGCCTCAAGTGAACACGAATACAACTCCACTAAACACACTGTGCATGCTCCCCTCCACATGTGCATTCCCTCCACAAGGCCATTGCACATGTGGCCAACCCACCCCACGGGAAGAATCAGGGGAGAAGGGACACATGATCCTGGAAGTATGCTGACATCTAAAACCCCCAAGTCAAAAGGTCAAACCCCACGCTTGTCCTCCAAGATGTCCACTTGGCCCTCTTCCAAGTGTCCTTTACTTTCTTTCCATTCTTGCTCTAACGCTTGTTAATAAACTTTCACCCCTTCTCTAAAACTTGCCTTGGTCTCTTATTCAGTCTTATGCTCCTCCATCAAATTCTTTCTTCAGAGGAGGCAAGAATTGAGGTTGCTGTAGACCTGTAAGGATTCACCACTGGTAACTCAGATATGTGGCACCACTAGCATATCTAGCCATAATCCCAGGATTGAAGCATTTCAGTGAGCAGATCCAGGCTTAATGACAGATATGAACTGTGGAGGGATTTACAGTCTCTAGGTTTTTATAGACTACAAATAGCCAATATCTTTTGAGTATGGGGAAGGTTTTGAAAAAAGAATATTGCATTAAGATAATAAATTGGATTGGAAAGAGCTTGAATATAAACAAAAGTTTTACATAATAACCTAGAGAAAATACATAAATACCTGAACTAGTACAATAATAATAATGATTGAGCGACAGCCATTGCAGTACATTGAGCTCCATAGTGATAGCGCAGGGGCGAGTGAGAGCCAGATGGGCACTGGACGACGCTGTGCCTTGCTGAGGAAAAATAACTGAACATGGGCAAAGGAGATCCTAAGAAGCTTAGAGGCAAAATGTCATCATATGCATTTTTTGTGCAAACTTGTCGGGAGGAGCACAAGAAGCAGCACCCAGATGCTTCAGTCAACTTCTCAGAGTTTTCTAAGAAGTGCTCAGAGAGGTGGAAGACCATGTCTGCTAAAGAGAAAGGAAAATTTGAAGATATGGCAAAGGCAGACAAGGCCCGTTATGAAAGAGAAATGAAAACCTATATCCTTCCCAAAGGGGAGACAAAAAAGAAGTTCAAGGATCCTAATGCACCCAAGAGGCCTCCTTCGGCCTTCTTCCTGTTCTGCTCTGAGTATTGCCCAAAAATCAAAGGAGAACATCCTGGCCTGTCCATTGGTGATGTTGCGAAGAAACTGGGAGAGATGTGGAATAACACTGTTGCAGATGACAAGCAGCCTTATGAAAAGAAGGCTGCGAAGCTGAAGGAAAAATAC